>NC_060130.1:854715925-855018955 GCF_021461395.2 Schistocerca americana | reverse complement strand
CCGCCTCCGTCCCTCCCTAGCTCAGATCCTGGGTACACTCTTGCTTCGATACCTAGTTTAGTCTATGGTTCAGCTCTTCACTCTTTGCGCAAAAACGAAATGAGATGCTGTACGATGCTCCCGATTCCACATTAAACTATCAACCCGATTTTCTGGAATTGACTGTGTTAACCGGTTCACAAACCAGAGGTATGTCAGGTCGAATAATCTGGAGCACGACGATATATGCTAAGCCACTGGAACGATCAAGACCATACCCCGGTTGTGAATGTAGACTTTCCTAGTGTATACTTCCGTAGAACAGCTCTCGGATCTCTAGCCGGAGGCAGTGTTGAGATATCGCAGCGCTTCGACAAATGTCGCACTCGTAATCTTCTGAAGTCTTCACCAGATCATGATTGTTAATCTTTCCGATACATCGTGGTTCTTCAGCACTGCCAACCGGTTGCGAATGCGATTGAAGTACTGTTGCAACAATCCTCAGATCATCAGCTGTAGCTCTTTTATTTTCAATAGCAGAATATTGTTGTTCCACCTTGCTAAACAGCGTTCGCACTGAAATAAATGACACACAGCTTACTGAAGCAATACGCTTCATCACAGGGTGTATTCTTCCCGCAAACACGAACTGGCTATCAGTTCTTAGCAATATTCCACCACCAACCACAAGAATATCACATTCATTGTTGAACGTGTGTACATGAAAAATCTAGAATTACCAATCCATTCACAATTTTCATTATCAGAACCCCAGCGACTGAGGTCTAGAAAATTGTCGTGGAGCGAAGCTATCAGTCTGCAGAACGGTCATTTTATTTAACATGTAAGATGCTTCGAAGAGTTAATGGCCGGAGGAAACTTTCCTAATGTACCAAAAGCTAATGAAAATTCTCTGGGAGTGTGTTTTAAATGTGTTTTAATCGTTAAGAGGAAAGTAGCCATCTATGAGGAAGCTTCACCTATCTACATCCACATGGACCTTGACGGCACTGTTGACACCATAAAACCTGTACCATAGTTGAGAAACAGGACACTGTTGTTTGAAACATCCACTTCTCAATAAGCAACATAAATTAAGGTATCTAAATGTACTGGGGTTTATGCCATAGACACAGTTCTGCACAACATATGGCGATATATCAAATATATTACTTCATACAGAGATATTATAGATGTTTCAGAAGCAGAGCCGAAAGACTAGTCAGCTCAAGAACGCGTGCTAGGGTGTAAAGTATAATGAAAAGCTTAGATGGCGAATTAGTGTAATCAGAAGCTTTTATCTTTTCATCAGACAGCTCAACACTCCTAGGAAACATCACTTAAGGATAAATTTGTTTAAAAGTGCGGCCTTCTATACACAAGCCGATTCTCTGTTTCAAGTGTCAGCTCGAGCGTATAATAGAGAAGCCACTGGCGGCAAATGTGGTAAGACTTCCCACGTTTATTCGCCGCCTCTGAAGACTATTCCTTTCTCTGGCTTTCGATCTGTCTTCATTAGAGACTGCACTGTATACCACTCAGGAAAGAAGTTACGGGAGCTAAAAACAACGAAACGAATTACGTATGGTGAAGCAAACACAGCCTATAAAGCTATTCAATTCGCACATTCACTATTTCGTTTGCTCTCAAAAACATAGATAAACAGTACCAGCAGAAATACCTGCAATTTTACATGCAATTGCAAACGGTATTATTATCTCAAAAGCGGCAGCTCCCTCCAGACAGACCTCTGAGAGAACGTTTGCCAACATTATAGAGCTTCCAGAACTTAAAAGGCAGAGTCAAGCACTGCCAGTGCCAAGAAATTTCCCCCGGAATCTCCTCCAACAGAATAACCACGACATAAGTGCCAAATACAGAAAAAAACAGTTTGTAAACCGTTAGGCGTTGCAGGTATAATTCTGTCTGGTCGTTCTAATGATTCCGCTTTGGAGTGAATGGAATATGAAACCTGCCTAAGATACCCTTCTAGCCCTTCAAATAAATCCGCTAAGTGCCGTAGGGTATCCATCCCTGCAGAGAGACTATAAAAAACATTAAGTCACCATTAGAATGACCTCCATACTACACTGGGGCATCAGTGGGTTCAGGAGTCACGTGAAGGAACTGAAATTGATAGTACGGGACAGACTACTGCTCTTCTGTCTACAGGAGACACATTTTCAGATTTCCGAGACCCCTCTGCCAAGTGGATATAGTCTCCACACAATGGACGACCTGCGTGCGGAGAGGGCTAAGAATGAAGCGCTCGTCATTTTAGATTATGGGTTGGGTTGTTTTGGGGGAGGAGATCAAACAGCAATGTCATTGGTCTCATCGGATTAGGGAAGGACGGGGAAGGAAGTCGGCCGTGCCCTTTCAAAGGAACCATCCCGGCATTTACCTGAAGCGATTTAGGGAAATCACGAAAACCTAAATCAGGATGGCCGGACGCGTGATTGAACCGTCGTCCTCCCGAATGCTAGTCCAGTGTGATAACTTTAGATTATGCATATTTCTCTTCTCCCCGCTGTTACCAACACGTAAGTAGTTTCTACCATCGCTTATGTGCAACATAGGGTAACATATTTTCCCTTTGCCTGCCCCCTCATCAGCCAATCGATCAGGACGCTAACTCCAACTTCATGACCCAGTTTCCCCGCCCATTCTTCCTGTGTGGCCATATTACCTTTAGCGTTGCTACGAGATTGTTCTCTGCAATCGATATTTCGGCCTCACACACACTGATGGTTGGGAAGTGTTTGACGACTTACATTCTAAACGTCTTCTCAGTCTGGATTCACCAATCAGATAGAGCTGCGCCAGAATATCAGCCGCCACAATGGGTGCTCAGTACGATGGACTGGACCCTGTAAACATGAACCGCTCTGTTGAACGCGATGACAAAGTCGGAGAATGGTTAGCTAATTTAAAAAAGGTGAGCCATCACGCCAATGAAGCATATATACGACAGTCTTCAAGCCAACATCGAAGACCGCTTGTTCCCTTGTAGAGTGGTGAATACCGCTCTAGTATCAGGTGCAAACTAGGGCTATGCATAGGATCAGTTCTTGAGCGACAGCAGGAAACTTTGAGACGTTTTGAGTATCAGGGTCCACTACAATGACCCTCTTAAAATCTCGCGAGAACTGATCATACCTGAGTATCTATAGTAGTGATACCAACATTACCTACTTCGCAAATAGCATGGAGTGTGTGGTAAGCGTCGGCTTTGAATGAGGCTTAGAATGCAGATAGCTCCTTAATCGACCTCAATGTGAGTTCAGGAGATATCGAACGACCATCGACAATCTGACCCTCCAGAAGGCTGCTATAGAACAGGCTTTCCTGTGCAGACATCACGTAACAATTGGTTGCTTCGACTTTGAGAAGTTATACAATAGCACTTGGAGGCATAATATCCTCGAACAGCTCAATGAATGTCGCGTCTGGTGGAAGTTTATCACTAGTGCTACGGTCATACCTTTCAACACGCCATTTTAAATACACAGTCGGCAATATCTTACCCCATAGTTTTGAGCAAGAAAACCATGACCCTCAATGTAGTCTTTTGAGTTTGATCTTGTTCGCTGTTGCTATTAACGGTATTATGTTCACGGTGAGGTGCCCTGTAGAGTGATTCCTAATCGTGGACGACTTCTTTCTTATTAGCTCGTCTCCCAGCACTGCAAGTATCACACGCGAGCTACAGTTGAAAATTAGGGGACGAAAGGGCAGGTAAAACCTGTTTCAGATTTTCGACTGAAAATTCCTTTTTTATCCGTTTGCACTCCCTGTTTTTAATTTACCTGATTAGAGCATGTGGGACTCCACTTCACATAAGCGGTAAGATTACTGGGCCTAATCTTGATGAAAAATTTTCTGGCAGTAACACCTCAAAAATGTAAAGACAAGGTGTCCGAGAGCAGTAGATATAATGTGTTCATCACATGGCTTGGGTAGGAGGCAGAACTTATCTTCTCCGCTTTTATCGAACTTTGGATGATCCCGTCACGAGTATAGCTGTACAGTGTTTGAGTCAGACAGAGAATAATACTTACAAATATTAAACGCCGTCCACTGTAGCGTTTAAGACGAGAACCATATCCAGCCTCTGCACCGTGGTTGGTGACCAACACTGCACCTCAAACGGAAAATCCTTTTGGTGCGACAAGCATACAAAATGTATTCTTATCCGTTCTCAGATACATACCACTCCATTTACCGCCCAAATTTTGAACGATACTTTATTATACGACGGCGAGCAACGAGGTTATTTACGATACACGTAAATAATTCCTACTACGGCAGCCTTTCACAAATGGGTGTCGCAGATACCGATGTTTTAGGCGAGGGCCGCATAAAAATTCCCATTCACTTCTCAAGACGCACAGAATTATTTTATAATCGGCTCTGTTCAAGAAATCATGCTCTCCTAATATAAAATGTAAATCTATTTCTTTAGTACTTCTAGATAAACACGGCAATTTTACTGAAGTTATGTGTAGATGACTTAAGGCAAAAAGATATAGGTTCACCACAGTCTTCCCTGACCAACTATTCACGTATCGACTACCCATTCGGTTAATAGTTTTTAGTAATGAGCTTTGCGATATGTTGGTGGCAATGGTGCAAAAGAGGTGATGTCAAAGTTTTTCTTATCTGCTCCGATTCCCTTAGTGCTCTACAAGCATTGCAACAAACGGTCTCGGCAGAAATAATTGTCTAAATACAGATTGGAACCGCGCGGCCGCTACGGTAGCAGGTTCGACTCCTGCCTCGGGCATGGATGTGTGTGATGTCCTTAGGTTAGTTAGGTTTAAGTAGTTCTAAATTCTAGGGGACTGATGACCTAAGATGTAGAGTCCCATGGTGCTCAGAGCCATTTGAACCATTTTTTGTCTAAATAACACAGGAAAAATTACTCTTCCTTCAACAGCAGAAGAAGTAGGTATTACCACTCCTCTGGGTGTCAGAGCAAGTAGGAATTTGGGGAAATTAGCTAGTAGATGTAGCAGCCAAGAAGGCCTGCAGGGAATTCAATGTGAGTTTGTGTCATTCCTTTACAAGCTGGCACCTCGGCATTGGGTAAAAAAGCCATGAGGTTGTCTGATGAAGACTGGCGGCGCGTAAGGGACAATAAACTCCGGTCGAATAGAACGGTGTCCACTAACGAATGGATTCCTACTACAGCAGAAGGATCTCCAGTCTCTAGAGCTTGTGGCGTACCATTTACCAGGGTTAGATTTTAATAGAGTTTAAAGTAATTCGGCCTTGAGCGCATTGGCTAATGTAAGTGGGGACATGCCCTCTGCTTTAGCTAATGACGAGACAAGTGTGTTTTCCATTGCGCGCACTCCATCCTAAAGTCTTACACAGGAAGTTTTAGGGTGTCGGAGAGTGACCGGCTCATCGTTTGTCATCTAATTATCAGCTACGCACATATATCGGACACCCTGTTCAAATGGTTCAAATGGCTCTGAGCACTATGGGACTTAACTGCTACGGTCATCAGTCCCCTAGAACTTAGATCTACTTAAACCTAACTAACCTAAGAACGGCACACAACACCCAGCCATCACGAGGCAGAGAAAATCCCTGACCCCGCCGGGAATCGAACCCGGGAACCCGGGCGTGGGAAGCGAGAACGCTATCGCACGACCACGAGATGCGGGCCGGACACTCTGTTAATCACTTCTTTATTGAGTTCTACTTCTATTAAAGAAAAACTTTTAAAAACTGTCATATGAACAGTTTTTATTTTGTGTGTGAGTGTGTGTGTGTGTGTGTGTGTGTGTGAGAGAGAGAGAGAGAGAGGGAGGGGAGAGAGAGAGAGAGAGAGAGAGAGAGAGAGAGAGAGAGAGAGAGAGAGAGAGAGAGGGGGGGGGGGGAGGGAGAGAGAGGTTGTGTGTGTATTGATGATATCTGTACAATCGAACTTCAAGCGAAATATTTTATTTTCATTTAAGTGTAGATTTCTTTTTATGGTTCAAAATGGTTGGTTCAAATCGCTCTGAGCACTATGGGACTTAACTTCTGAGGTCATCAGTTCCCTTAGAACTTAGAACTAATTAAACCTAACTAACCTAAGGATATCATACAAATCCATGCCCGAGGCAGGATTCGAACTTGCGACCGCCGCGGTCGCTCGTTTCCTGACTGTAGCGCCTAGAAACGCACGGCCATTTCTTTTAATGATAAGCCATTTCAACCACTCATATTTCATCATATTTTAGTATGGGCACTAAAGATCTCGATGAGAGCACACAAATGATTATATCATCATCGAAAATTGAAACCCGTTTTGTCTACCTACTCCGGCAGCCTGCCAACTACAATCTGCTACTGGCACGTTCTGCTGTTCAAAGCAGTTAGACAGAGCGTCATTGGCTTGATGTTTAAAATAGGGTGGATGGAAGCAATGAAAGGACGTTAAGTTGGAAAAACGTCCCGAGAAGCCCGATTTATGGAGCTCTACGAGGATGTTACGTGTTTAAGTAATATCGTAGGCTTTGTCATCGAAAACAAAGACACCTGTTACGCGATGAGTGTGTGGAATGACTTACTCTTCTTACATAATTCATCATCATTTAACCTTCTTTAACCAAGACCCTGCAGAGTTCATTGCTTTTTGGTGGCATTTGAACTTTCGCAGTACTGTTGGATTGCCCGTGACTGCAAAGTAGCAATCATCAATTCACCATGGGACAGGCTCCTTCGTAGTTGCTCTAACGACTAACGGATGGGCGCCTCAGCCAAGTGGTGGATCGTGTTGGTAATATGATTCACCCATTTCTGGACCTAGCTGCGATTTTTCAGCACAGCAAGTTGTCTCTCCAACGTTAAATTTACCTCGCCAATAACTTTTCTCGGTGACATAATTTTGGGCACTTTTCTGCCTGACACGAAAATCTATATGAAGACTGCCGAGCACTTCTCACTGAGTTGTGTCTGCCACAGTCGGAGAACGTGATGGCTTACAACAATATTGTAAGTTTTCTCCAATGTTCACACATTTTCCAATATCATGAGGCTCTCAATACCTCAACCCATGTTAGCCGACGTTATCATGTTCCTTATGAGGAATGGTACGGAAAGCTCTATGAGAGGAGCATATGTTAAAAAGATTGCTGCGGCCACTTAGCGTTTAGTTCTCCATCAGATGAGGTCGTTCTTTCTACGGAACGTTAGATGCACTTAGAGCAAGAGCTTGTGCCTGGTATACACAAGAACAGCGATCTCCTTGCTGAAAGTTTCAGTTCGTCCACATGCGTCAGTCATCCATTTAAAGTTCGACTGGAGTATGGGGGTCGTTTTATGATTCTGACTTTTCCTTCCACTTGTCTTTCCAGTGTGGTAAGTATCCTATTACAGCAAGAGAGTCTGAATCTTTTCCAACTATACACTTCCTGCTCCGTCGCTCTGTAACAGAATCATTACATTAGCCGCGCAGAACGATATCTAGCTGTTAGGCTACTATTTGTGTTTGCCTCTGTGTATTCTGTTCAAATTCTGCTTTATTTGGAGAGAATTATGATACTTCTCTGGCAGTGTATGTGACATTTAGCTTTGGTTGTATCTTCCTGCTGGGGTGACAGAAGCTTTATAGTTCAATTACAGGCGTACCTCTCTGATTGATTAACGGACTACAGCTATCTCTACAGGTGCGTTTTTATACATGCAATTCAAGCACAGATGTTAGAGTTCGACTTTTTGTCACCTATGTCTGTGTACTATTTCTCTCTCATTTTGGGAGAAAAATTGTGTTGACACTAAAACTAATGGCAGATATATCATCCAAATTCCTGAAAGTAACAATCTGCACGCATGTCGCGGAAAACAAGGTTTAGACGGTCATTCGCGAATAAACTAGTTGCCAGGTTTCGGACGATTCATAGGGTATTGTAAAACAGGAAACTGTTTACGAAGCAAATTTTCATATGAAGCTTGTACGATCTTTACTAGAATAGTGCTTCAAAATGCAGGGTTTATCGGAATGAACTAAGAGAAAAACTGAGGCCATCTACTGAAGAGCAAAGTGAGTGTTCATGGTTTCGCTTTAGATAGTAATGCAAAAGATATGACAATGGAAAATAATGGACAGCATTTCACGGAAATTGAGTTGGTAAATTCTACGAAATGGTTTTCAATTATTAAAAGGTTACTAGCGCTTTACGGTTTAACTGACTGGCAACTATTAATTGTGGGTAGAGAAAAGTTTTACTTCTGACTTCCTTTTTCTATCAGCAGATTCATGTTGGTGGCTATTGCTGATACGTTCGCTTCGCTTTAAGCTTGCCCCTGTACTAAGTACTCCATTCACGCACACTCGCGAGCAGTTTAATTACTGGCAGACAACTAGTAACGTTTAGCACCCTCTTTCGTTCTGTTTGCTGCCGTGACACGTAGAGGTATGGAAACGCAGAAAATAAAGGGAATGCCATTGCGATCCATGGGCGCTCATACGTCACCTAAAACTCGGCCAAGTTAGTCGGTGCCGTATTCCGGGAGCGTTCATCTCATTCTACGGCGTGCAGGTATGGTTACTGAGATCAGGTAACCTTCCTGGCCACACAATCAAACTCTCTTTCGTTGTGTTCTTCTGTCAGTTTCTATGGTAGAGGGGGGGGGGGGGGCAATTGTACGGTGTATTGTCTTGTAGAAGGTACAGCGTACCTGCAAAAGCTCGGGCAGTAGATTCCTGTGTCGTTCGACGTAAGGAGAGGTAGAGATAAATATTCTAATATTCTAATGTGTGTGAAATCTTATGGGACTTAACTGCTAAGGTCATCAGTGCCTAAGCTTACACACTACTTAACCGAAATTATCCTAAGGACAAACACACACACCCATGCCCGAGGGAGGACTCGAACCTCCGCCGGGACCAGCCGCACAGTCCATGACTGCAGCGCCTAAGACCGCTCGGTTAATCCCAAAATGTACCAGAGCCCCCATTCCACCAGATATAATAATCTCCCGCGAGACTAACTCCGTCCTGTACCCTGTTCACAAGTGGTATGCTTAATTAAAAATGGTTTTAGACGCCCCTGCTGTCGGTCCGTTTCAGCATGTACCTTGACTGATCAGTCCAGGCGACTCACGTTCTGGCCACGATGAAATACAGTGATATTACGCAGCTTGTCCAACCTACGTGCGACTGTGACACCATCTGCCAGTACATGGCTGATGAAATCCCAGTCACGTTGTTTCATACAGTATCTGATCAAAACTATCCAGACACCCGTACGCAGCGCGAAATTCACCAATAAATGTGTCCGCAGCTCGTGGTCTACTATGAAAGGCAATAAAGATCAATAGAAACAAAAAGTGGCTAGCGTTGCTCCCTCTGGATCACGGGGTCCTGGGTTCGATTCCCGGCCGGGTTGGGTATTTTTTTTCCCGGGGACTGGGTGTTTGTGTTGTCATCATTGTTTCATTGTTTCATCATTCGTGAGAGTGCCTGGATTGGATTGTATAAAAATGGGACTTGTAAAAATTGGGACTTTGTACGGGCGCTGATGACAGCGCAGTTGAGCGCTCCACAAACAAAGCATCATCATCATCACCACCACTAAATATCACGAGAGGCGGACCCGCTAATATAACAGGAGGCGGGGAGTATTGTGTTGTCAGTAGAGAAATTGTAACAGCAGAATGGGTCATTCTGGAGGGCTCAGTGACTTCGATCGTGGACTAGTCATTGGATGTCACCTGAGTAACAGATCCATTAGCGATATTTAAAACCTTCTGAAACTTCCGTAGTCGACTGTTGGTGGTGTGACCGTGAAGAGGAAACGCAAAGTAATACCCACAGGTAAAACAAGACCAAGCAGATCTCATGTACAGAGACCGTCGAGCATTGCGGAGAACAGTTGTAAAAAATAGTACGAAATCAGCGAAAGGAATCGCTCGTGAGTTGCGAAGTGCTACCGGCAGTCCAGCTAGCACAATCACTGTGTATATGGAGTTAAAAATAATGGGTACAGTGGTCGAGCATCTCCTTGTATGTCATACGTTTCTGTAGTGACTGCTAAGTGACGCTTGAGGTAGTGTAAAGAGCGACCTCTCTGGACAGTAGATGAATAGAAACGGTTATCTGTCGCAATCCGATTAAAGGGTTAGGGATTGGAGAATGCCTGCAGAACGTTACCTGCTATTATGTGTAGGGTCAACAGTGAAGTGTACAGGAAGGAGCTAGTGTTAAGTTGGGGGGGGGGGGGGGGAGGGGGGTTGTTTTTCCTGGTCAGGGTGTGGTATCCTTATTGTGCTTTAGGAAACGCTAAATGCCGAAGTGCAGGAATAGATTTTAGAGCATTGTGTACTGGATTCAGTAGCAGAACAGTTCAGAGACGATGAGTGTTTGTTTCTACATGATAATACAACCAGCCTTTGTAAGGCAATGGTTTGCGGAAATTAACATTCCTGAAATGGACTGACCTGCTGATAGTCCCGACCTGAACCCAACGGAACGCCTTAGGAAGGAGTTAGAACGTCAAGTTCGCTCGAGATGCCAGCGGCCAACATCACTACCTTCTCTGATTTCGGCTCTTGAGGAAGAATGGGCTATCATTGTTCCACAGACGTTCAGACATGTCATTGGAAGTGCCCCCAGCAGATTTCGAGCTGCCTTTTGTCGCCATGGACAGTTGTTCGTAGCAATGGCAATGGCGCTTTTCCCCAGCCTCGAGATGATGTACTGATCTATCTCTCTATTTCTCATAACGGTTTGTGTCTGGATCCTACATGCTGGCTTAAATTTTCGCTATTTCCAGTGATGGCCGGTGATTTCCGACATCAGTTGGAAAGAAACTTCCGATCGTCTTGGCAGGAGGCAGCACTTTACAGAAGTGCTATTAGTTGAGAGAGGAAATTGCAATGAAAATACCTATATTACTGCTACTGATTGTGGTTGGCTGAATTACCTGAATATTATAACAGTTTCATGACAAGTTTGGAATCGCGAAATCGGATAGTCTGTCTGCAGTCATCACGTAGTGTAGAGGTGGTGTAGTCTCAGGGGTGGAGCTGGTGTATTTCGGAAGACTCCAGGAGGTTCTCCTCCGCGATCAAAAAAGTTATGTTTTGCAGTAATAAAAATGGACAGAATCCGTAAGTGTGTTGATGTGAATTTAGGATTTAGTCATTACGTGTTTCTAGGCGAGTGTTCCCACTTCGTGAATGTGCAGACGCCCAGTAGTCAGAGAACTCAGACTGCGTTGTGGATCCAAGTACCTAGCTGGGCCATCGCGTTTACTGAACGAGACAGACTTCACAGGGTTTCCATTGAAGCTAATAAATTATATTCTTTTCCGTGGAAATATGAGTGTGTTGCTTTTGTGTGACTCTTTCCCTATTGACTTTGAACTGTATTCCAGATTTGCTGTTGCGGAGATAATCTGCGGAAAGTGATCAAAGCCAGTTGGAGGCGAAGTATAAGCTGGTAGCTGTGTAAACATTCAGTCCAGTGGTCGGATGCCGTAATCATCCTGAGAGTGGTTGATAGCTATAGAGCTCCTAACTGGTGACGTCAGAGTAGTGAGATGTTTAAACCTCCCTCGCAGGTCGAAGAAAATCTGGCGACCTTATTCAGCTTATTTTATTTAGCTTAACTTATTTAGTTTCACCTTGTTCTACAGATGTATTAGCGTAGAGAATTAATCTGGTTCTCCAGTAAATATTTCCGCTTAACGGCGGAACAATGTGTCGCATTAGACATCGCCAAGTTACATGGATTCTAGCCGCGGCCATTACTTTGATTTCACGCGACGCCGTGGAAGCCACGAAGTAAGGACGAAAGGAACGTTTCAATGTGGTATGCTAAGCTATACCATTCGTCGGGGAGACACTACAACTGTCTGTCGAACACAAGTGGCATCGTTAGTAAAATGTAAACTTTCACGTCCGGAGCTGGCCGGGCTGGCCGACCGGTTCTAGGCTCTTCAGTCTGGAACCGTGCGACCGCTACGGTCGCAGGTTCGAATCCTGCCTCGGGCATGGATGTGTATGATGTCCTTAGGTTAGTTATGTTTAAGTAGTTCTAAGTTCTAGGGGACTGATGACCTCAGCTGTTAAGTCCCATGGTGCTCAGAGCTATTTTTTTTTTTTCACGTCCGAAAATGTGACAATTAATAAAATACTATGACTATTAAGTCGTGGTCACATGGATTTCACATTCATTCAGTAGCGAGCCAGGATGTGGGTCCAACACTCAAAGAAGCTACGATCATCTTTGAAAATGTCCTCTGCAGATGGGGACGAAACTTTGGGTTTTAATGTGAAATCCATTCGATCACGACATAACAGCCCGTAATATTGTATTAATTGTGATAACTCGTATCTCTAATTCAGTGGTTCATTACTGTGTTTTCTATTCCTATGAAACCCATCTTTAATTGCACCTTTAGCTTACGACATTAATTCAAAGGATGCGTGTAAGGGGCGTTCATAAAGAAACGAGCCGGAGGCATAATTACAGAAACCAGTACATGTGTGTTAGAAGTACTGACCCTGGCTGTTGAGACACTTGTCCCACTGTGACACAAGGCGGTGAATGGCTGTCTCATAAAATTCCCGGGGCTGCAATGTTAACCAGTTCCGCACGTACAGCTGGGCGTCGTCGTCCGAGGTGAACCGGAAAGGTTATGCTGACGTTCTTCTTTGATCTAGATGGCGCCTTCTCATTCGCTTCCTGTAGCAACAGTGAATGCCCAGCGTTCCTCGTAAACCTTGTCTACCCTTCGCCAAGCGTTCAAATCAAAACGACCAGGCAATCTCAGGCGTGGGGTCATTCTGCTCCACGACAACGCAAAGCCTCATACGGCAAACACAGTCGTGGCACTCCTACAGAAATTCAGATGGGAGGCTCTCGGCCACCCTCCATACAATCAGGACAGCTCTCCCTGTGGGTACGCCATGTTTGGTCCCCTTAAAAAGGCTCTGCAAGAGCCAAACGATTTACCTCGGACGACGACGCCCAGCTGTACGTGCGGAACTGGTTAACATTGCAGCCCCGAGAATTTTATGAGACAGCCATTCACCGCTTTGTGTCACAATGGGACAAATGTCTCATCAGCCAGAGTCAGTACTTCTAACATACAGGTACTGATTTCTGTAATTATGCCTCCGGCTCGTTTCTTTTTGAACGCCCCTTATAATTTACATACGTTAGATAATTGTGCGTAAATAATTGTTATCTTATTTTCTTACAGCACGTTATGACCACTAATGAAGTGCAGACCTGTGTGGACAAACCGTCTTCTTTGTGTGGCGAAAGTGCTGACTCTTCGAACGTAGCGTATTTTCCCGCAGAACAGGATCTGAACCATGAAGAGATGTGATAACTACTCGGAATATCTCAGAGTGCACAGTGACTTGTCTGTACTCTCGTTTCTGGTTTGCACATGTCACTGCGTTGGCGGGAACTTCACCGCTGAGGTCATTTTGTGCTAATATGTGACGTGTATATACAGTGCAGAGTGGCAGAAAACTGAGCGTTTCTAGTGGTTTTGTTGTTGAATGCTCAGATAAATTTGGTGGCAGGATACGAGTTTTCAAAGAGCATGCAACTGAATATGATCACGTAAATCATTTCGTATACGCCTAGGTCTCGTGAAGTGAGCACATTGCTTGGAACTGATTCAGAACTACACAAGGTATAGTTTTTAAATTAGATATCCTGTTCAGCAGTCCTCGGTTCTTCGTTGGTAAGCTACATATCTTGTTCATCTACTGATGAAACAATACTGAACAGAGCATGTTCCGTTTCAAAGTTGAAAAAAAGAATGAACACTTTTGGTTGGATGCTATATTGTTTATCACATCAGCAAATACGCAACGACGACGATTATCTTTGTCTCCAACACAACGTGGATGACATGTAACTAATAGAACTAGTTTTGATGTCTTCATTTTCCATTCTTTTCTATATGTATTATAATGGTCATGAATATTGGCGCCATACGGCAACACTCTGCCATACCATCCAGAAACCTTAACAGGCATAACATACACGACATTCCATTTGAGAAAATCGGAAGCTTCTCTGTCTTCACAAATTTTCCAGTGCTGTTACTATAACTGCCTTTTTTCTTAATCAAAAATTTGCTTAACTTTTAAATGAAGTGACATATATTTTGATGGAGACTAATACAATTAACGACACACGTATCTGAGAGTGGTACTATATAGCCACAAAATTAAAATTATTCCCAAAGGACTTCCTCACGGATCGACTTTGCGTCACATATATTTTCAAGGTACATTATTTTATTCAGGCAATTAACTTCAGTTTCCTCGGTTGTATATTTAAAAGAAGTGAATGAAATTAATTCATTTCACAAATGTACAATTCACTCCATACAATTTTCATTTCTTGGAGAACATATACGCAATTTCTAATCAGTATTTTCTGCTGCTTAGTGCTTTTGATAATCGGTCTGAAGAAAGTGACAAGAATGCACTTTCATATCTCCAGAAAAAATTCACGGATACTGGCTCTCGGATCTCTGGAACTATAGAGCAAAAGCTGGTACGAAAGTTAGATAGATAAATAAAAATCTCCCCCAGTGTGTTACTATCATACATAAAAGTTATACTAGTTACCGAGAAATTTAAAGGGATGTTGTCACGATGCGGAAACAAAAGTGTAAAACGAGGAAATACTCAAATGCTGATGCCTTAAAGACGAGAATAGCGCCGAAGAGGAAGAAACGGCACCTCAAAGCGTATTTCAAATGCCGGGACAAGCAAGAAAAAGCCATCACAGCTCAAAAGAAATAGCTCGTAAGTGAGTGTAAAATGAATCTATAGATGACAACAAAATAACGTATCTTAGTTAACGCAGGAATGTCCTGCCGCTAATCTACCAATCTGCTTCTTGATGACGATGAAACAAGCAGATGCTGCCATTGTCGTGAGAAGTGATGAGTTTTCAATCATTGTCACCAAAAAAACTGACAATACTTCTGCCGGAATTATGCAGAACTTGTAACAGTCTTCAACACGATTTGTTAGAAGCCCGCAGCATTAACACAAAATTAAGTTCAAAAATGGTTCAAATGGCTCTGAGCACTATGGGACTTAACAGCTGTGGTCATCAGTCCCCTAGAACTTAGGACTACTTAAACCTAACTAACCTAAGGACATCACACACATCCATGCCCGAGGCAGGATTCGAACCGGCGACAGTAGCAGTCGCGCGGTTCCGGACTGCGCGGCTAGACCCGCGAGACCACCGCGGCCGGCTCAAAATTAAGTGAATTCGTCATAGTTGCAGTGGAACTCAGTATTGTTTCAACTGCAATCATGTATGAACAGCGGCAATTCCGACCACGAAATCACAATATGAAGAGGTTTTCTAGGCGACATCACTTGAATCCGACGAAACTTATTTACGGAAATTCAAATCCGTATTTTCAGTTGCTAATTGCTACTAGTTGCAGAGGCAGGTCTGAAATAGCTGAAACAACTGTACAAAAAATACTGACACTGTAGCCACACGATTGCAGAACAGACGAAATTTGCTTACAAAATATCCCAACGCGAAATTTAGAAAAAGATTCCCAGACCCTCGCTGATCGTTTAGTAATGCTGTACAATGATCATTAAGGTACTGAAATTGAAGGAGTCCCGCTTCCATTAAGGGTGCGTTACGCGGCTTTGTGTTCTTGGATCTGTGAAGCAGTAAAATAGTTTATACAGTCGTTAATAAGTGCGACACTGATGGGTTGCCCAGGCGCATAGAAATGAACGTCATCTCTGAATCTCCACCCCGAGTATTCACGAAGAGGCGTGTTCTTAAACACCGAGGGAGGTGGTGCAGCACTGGATTCGTCCTCCCGACGACGGTTCAAACCCACGTCCAGTCAAGCAGATTTAGGTTCACCGTGATTTCCCTAAATCGCTGCAGCCAGAGGCCGGGAAGGTTTCTTTCATCATCCTTAACACAATCCGAGCCTGTGCTCCGTCTCTAATGACCTCGATGTCGACAGTACGTTGAACCTAATATTCCTTTTTGTGTTCTTAAACGACCTCACTCGCTACCGTGCCACACGGAATGTCAGTCAACGGAGTTGCGATATACGAGGCGACCGACAACTTCACAGAAGCAATCGGGATGCCCCGAGGCCACGTGCTGCGTTTGGGACTGGCGAGACGATGCGTATCGGCACTCGTTAGCTGCTGTGCGGTGGTACTGACCTGGTGCGTGCTGCGTGCTGCGCCGACGTCCGCGCGGCCGGGCGAGCGCTGCCGGAGTGAGCAGACGAACCGGTTGCCCACGGCGAGGCCGCCGCTAGCCGCCACGGCCAGCACGCGCGCCGCGACCGCGTAAACACCGCAGCCAGCTGACTCACGCCGCGTCCCTTCTACACCCGCGTCCTGGTCACTGTACCGAGATCTGCGCGCCTCTTGCCTATGCGGCCGGGCTCACTAATTTGCTGTCGTGTAATACCTCATTTCTACATCTACTTCTGCATCGATACTCCGCAAGCCACCGTAAGGTGCGTGGTGGAGAGTGCCCTGTACCACTACTTGTCATTTCCCTCCTGTTGGGTTGGGTTGTTTGGGGGAGGAGACCAGACAGCGAGGTCATCGGTCTCATAGGATTAGGGAAGGAAAGGGAAGGAAGTCGGCCGTGCCCTTTCAAAGGACAAAGGAACCATCCCGGCATTTGCCTGGAGCGATTTAGGGAAATTACGGAAAATCTAAATCAGGATGGCCGGACGCGGGATTGAACCGTCGTCCTCCCGAATACGAGTCCAGTGTGCTAGCCACTGCTCCACCTCGCTCGAAAATGGTTCAAATGGCTCTGAGCACTATGGGACTTAACTTCTGAGGTCATCAGTCCCCTAGAACTTAGAACCACTTAAACCTAACTAACCTAAGGACATCACACACATCCATGCCCGAGGCAGGATTCGAACCTGCGACCGTAGCGGTCACGCGGTTCCAGACTGTAGCGCCTAGAACCACTCGGCCACCCCGGTCGGCCACCTCGCTCGGTTTCCCTCCTGTTCCACTCGCAAACAGGGAAAGACGATTGTCTGTGCCCCTCTGTATGAGCCCTTGTTTCTCGTATCTTATGTTCGTGGTCCTTACCCGCGACGTATGTTTTCGGGAGCAGTATCGTTCGGCAGTCAGCTTTAAATGTCGGTTCTCTAACTTTTCTCAATATTGTTTCCCGCAAAGAACGCCGCATTCCTCCAGGGATTCCCATTTGAGTACCCAAACTATCTCCGTAATACTTAAGTTACGTACCGGTAACAAATCTACAGCCCTTCTCTGAACTGCTTCCATTTCTTCCTTCAATCTGATCTCGTGTGGATCGCAAACACTCTTGCAGCACTCAAGAATAGGTCGCACCGGCATCCTATATGCGGTCTCCTTTGTAGGTGAACCACTCTTTCCTAAAATTCTTTGCCGGCCGGCCGGCGGTTTTAGGCGCTTCAGTCTGGAACTGCGTGACCGCTACGGTCGCAGGTTCGACTCCTGCCTCGGGCATGGATGTGTGTGATGTCCTTAGGTTAGCTGGGTTTAAGTAGTTCTAAGATCTAGGGGACTGATGACCACAAATGTTAACTCCCATAGTGCTCAGAGCCATTTTTGAACCTAAAATTCTTCCAATAAACCGAAGTCAACATTTGCCTTCTCTACCACAGTTTTCACACGCTCGTTCCACCTCATATCGCACTGCAACGTTATGCCCAGATATTTAAACGACTTGACTTTGTCAAGCTGGACCCAAGTAATACCTAATCGGAACATTACAGGCTTGTTCTTTCTACTCATCTGCATTAACTTTCATTTTTCCACATTTCGGGCTAGCTGTCATTCATCACACCAACCGGAAATTTTGTCTAAGACGTCTTGTATCTTCCTATAGTCACTCAACCGCCAGCCGCTGTGGACTAGCGGTTCTAGGCGCTTCAGTCCGGAACCACGCGGCTGCTACGGTCGCAGATTAGAATCCTGCTTTGCTCATGGATGTGTGTGATGCCCTTAGGTTAGTTAGGTTTAAGTAGTTCTAAGTCTATGGGACTGATGACCTCAGACGTTAAGTCCCATAGTGCTTAGAGCCATTACTCAATTTCAACACCTTACCGTAAATCACAGCATCATCAGTAAACAACCGCAGATGGTTGCCCACACTGCCCGCGAAACCATTTATGTATACAGAGAACAACAGCCGTCCTATCACACTTCCCTGGGGCACTCCTAACGCTACCCCTGTCTCTGATAAACTCGCGCCGCCGAGGATGACATAGTGGGGTCTATTGCTTAAGAAGTCTTCGAGCCACTCGTATATCTACACTCCTGGAAATTGAAATAAGAACATCGTGAATTCATTGTCCCAGGAAGGGGAAACTTTATTGACACATTCCTGGGGTCAGATAAATCACATGATCACACTGACAGAACCACAGGCACATAGACACAGGCAACAGAGCATGCACAATGTCGCCACTAGTACAGTGTATAACCACCTTTCGCAGCATTGCAGGCTGCTATTCTCCCATGGAGACGATCGTAGATGCTGGATGTAGTCCTGTGGAACGGCTTGCCATGCCATTTCCACCTGGCGCCTCAGTTGGACCAGCGTTCGTGCTGGACGTGCAGACCGCGTGAGACGACGCTTCATCCAGTCCCAAACATGCTCAATGGGGGACAGATCCGGAGATCTTGCTGGCCAGGGCAGTTGACTTACACCTTCTAGAGCACGTTGGGTGGCACGGGATATATGCGGACGTGCATTGTCCTGTTGGAAAATGGTTCAAATGGCTCGGAGCACTATGGGACTCAACTGCTGAGGTCATTAGTCCCCTAGAACTTAGAACTAGTTAAACCTAACTAACCTAAGGACATCACAAACATCCATGCCCGAGGCAGGATTCGAACCTGCGACCGTAGCGGTCTTGCGGTTCCAGACTACAGCGCCTTTAACCGCACGGCCATGTCCTGTTGGAACAGCAAGTTCCCTTGCCGGTCTAGGAATGGTAGAACGATGGGTTCGATGACGGTTTGGATGTACCGTGCACTATTCAGTGTCCCCTCGACGATCACCAGTGGTGTACGGCCAGTGTAGGAGATCGCTCCCCACACCATGATGCCGGGTGTTGGCCCTGTGTGCCTCGGTCGTATGCAGTCCTGATTGTGGCGCTCACCTGCACGGCGCCAAACACGCATACGACCATCATTGGCACCAAGGCAGAAGCGACTCTCATCGCTGAAGACGACACGTCTCCATTCGTCCCTCCATTCACGCCTGTCGCGACACCACTGGAGGCGGGCTGCACGATGTTGGGGCGTGAGCGGAAGACGGCCTAACGGTGTGCGGGACCGTAGCCCAGCTTCATGGAGACGGTTGCGAATGGTCCTCGCCGATACCCCAGGAGCAACAGTGTCCATAATTTGCTGGGAAGTGGCGGTGCGGTCCCCTACGGCACTGCGTAGGATCCTACGGTCTTGGCGTGCATCCGTGCGTCGCTGCGGTCCGGTCCCAGGTCGACGGGCACGTGCACCTTCCGCCGACCACTGGCGACAACATCGATGTACTGTGAAGACCTCACGCCCCACGTGTTGAGCAATTCGGCGGTACGTCCACCCGGCCTCCCGCATGCCCACTATACGCCCTCGCTCAAAGTCCGTCAACTGCACATACGGTTCACGTCCACGCTGTCGCGGCATGCTACCAGTGTTAAAGACTGCGATGGAGCTCCGTATGCCACGGCAAACTGGCTGACACTGACGGTGGTGGAGCACAAATGCTGCGCAGCTAGCGCCATTCGACGGCCAACACCGCGGTTCCTGGTGTGTCCGCTGTGCCGTGCGTGTGATCATTGCTTGTACAGCCCTCTCGCAGTGTCCGGAGCAAGTATGGTGGGTCTGACACACCGGTGTCAATGTGTTCTTTTTTCCATTTCCAGGAGTGTATAGCCCGCATCTCGTGGTCGTGCGGTAGCGTTCTCGCTTCCCACGCCCGGGTTCCCGGGTTCGATTCCCGGCGGGGTCATGGATTTTCTCTGCCTCGTGATGGCTGGGTGTTGTGTGCTGTCCTTAGGTTCGTTAGGTTTAAGTAGTTCTAAGTTCTAGGGGACTTATGACCACAGCAGTTGAGTTCCATAGTGCTCAGAGCCATTTTTGAACCAGGAGTGTATAAACATATTCCGTATACTCGTATCTTCGTTAACAGCCTGCAATGGGGCACCGTGTCAAATTATTTCCGGAAATCTAGAAATATGGAATCTGCCTGTTGACCTTGATCCATAGTTCTCAGTATATCAAGTGAGAAAAGGGCAAGCTGAGTTACGCACGAACGATGCTTTCTAAAACCATGCTGATTCGTGGACATAAGCTACTTAGCCTCAAGAAAGTTTATTGTATTCGAATTGAGAATGTGTTCAAGGATTCTGGAGCAAACAGAAGTTTGGGATATTGGTCTTTAATTTTGCTGGTCGGTTGTTTTACCTTTCTTATGTACTGGAGTCACCTGCGTCTTTTTCCAGTCGCTTTGGACTTTGTGCTTGGCTAAATGGGAGCCGAAGCAGTCGGTGGCTCTGGAACTAGGAACGGAACGATGGGCGGGAAGAAGCAACTCGGTCGCATAGTTATTTTCTGCAAATAGCTTCAGTTCTGAGCGTAGCTCAAGGAAGGGAGGAAAAGGAGGAGATTAGAGTTTTACCTCCCGTCGACAGCTAGGTCATTAGAGACGGAGCTGAAGCTCGGAGTACGGAAGGATGGAGGAGGGAATCGGCCGTGCGCTTTTCGAGCGAACCATCCCGGCATTTTCCTGGAGAATTTTAGGACAATCACCGGAAATATAAATCTGGATGGTCGATCGGGGATTTGAACTGTCGTCCTTCCGAATGTGAGTCGATAGTGCTAAGCACTGCACCACCCCGCTAAGTGCCACAAAGAATTCGCAGATAAAATGGGCTAGATGGCTTGCTTCAGTTCCGGCTAGTTCAATCCAGCGGTATCCACGACGTGCCAAACGTCTCGCAGATCGCATGTGGGCCAATTCTCAGCCTGCCTCAGCCTTTGTCATTCCTTCCCAGATATACTCGGTACAGCAGGACAGTTTCCCCACCAAAGAACCATGGACCTTGCCGTTGGTGGGGAGGCTTGCGTGCCTCAGCGATACAGATAGCCGTACCGTAGGTGCAACCACAACGGAGGGGTAACTGTTGAGGGGCCAGGCAAACGTGTGGTTCCTGAAGAGGGGCAGCAGCCTTTTCAATAGTTGCAGGGGTAACAGTCTGGATGATTGACTGATCTGGCCTTGTAACACTAGCCAAAACGGCGTTGCTGTGCTGGTACTGCGAACGGCCGAAAGCAAGGAGAGGGCATGTAGCTTTACTGTGTGGTTTAATGATGATGGCGTCCTCTCGGATAAAATATTCCGGAGGTAAAATAGTCTCCCATTCAGATCTCCGGGCGGGGACTACTCAGGAGGACGTCGTTATCAGGAGAAAGAAAACTGGCGTTCTACGGATCAGAGCGTGGAATGTCAGATCCCTTAATCGAACAGGTAGGTTAGAAAATTTGAAAAGGGAAATGGATAGGTTAAAGTTATCTATAGTAGGAATTAGTGAAGTTCGCTGGCAGGAGGAACAAGACTTTTATTCAGGCGAATACACGGTTATAAATACAAAATCAAAAAGGGGTAATGCAGAAGTAGGTTTAATAATGAATAAAAAAATAGGAGTACGGGTAAGCTACTACAAACAGCATAGTGAACGCATTATTGTGGCCAAGATAGACACGCAGCCCACGCCTACTACAGTAGTACAAGTTTATATGCCAACTAGCTCTGCAGGTGATGAAGAAATTGAAGAAATGTATGATGAAATAAAAGAAATTATTCAGGTACTGAAGGGAGACGAAAATTTAATAGTCATGGGTTACTGGAATTCGGTAGCAGGAAAAGGAAGAGAGGGAAACGTAGTAGGTGAATATGGATTGGGGCTAAGGAATGAAAGAGGAAGCCGCCTGGTAGAATTTTGCACAGAGCACAACTTAATCATAGCTAACACTTGGTTCAAGAATCATAAAAGAAAGTTGTATACATGGAAGAAGCCTGGTGATACTGACAGGTTTCAGATAGATTATATAATGGTAACACAGAGATTTAGGAACCAGGTTTTAAATTGTAAGACATTTCCAGGGGCAGATGTGGACTCTGACCACAATCTATTGGTTATGAACTGTAGATTAAAACTGAAGAAACTGCAAAAAGTGGGAATTTAAGGAGATGGGCTCCTGCATAAGCTGACTAAACCAGAGCTTGTACAGATTTTCAAGGAGAGCATAAGGAAACAATTGACAGGAATGTGGAAAGAAATACAGTAGAAGAAGAATGGGTAGCTTTGAGAAATGAAGTATTGAAGGCACCAGAGGATCAAGAAGGCAAAAAGACGAGGGCTAGTAGAAATCCATGGGTAACAGAAGAAATATTGAATTTAATTGAGGAAAGGAGAAAATATAAAAATGCAGTAAAAGAAGCAGGCGAAAAGGAATACAAACGCCTCAAAAATGAGATCGGCAGAAAGTGCAAAATGGCTTAGCAGGCATGGATAGAGGACAAATGTAAGGATGTAGAGGTTTATCTTACTAGGGGTAAGATAGGTACTGCCAACACGAAAATCAAAGAGACCTTTGGAAAAAAGAGAACCACTTGTATGAATATCAAGAGCTCAGATGGGAACCCACTTCTAAGCAAACAAGGGAAAGCAGAAAGGTGGAAGGAGTATATAGAGGGTCTATACAAGGGTGATGTACTTGAGGACAATATTATGGAAATGGAAGAGGATGTAGATGAAGATGAAATGAGAGATACGATACTGCGTGAAGAGTTTGACAAAGCACTGAAAGACCTGAGTCGAAACAAGGCCCCGGGAGTAGACAACATTCCATTAAAACTTCTGACGGCCTTGGGAGAGCCAGTCCTGACTCTACCATCTGGTGAGCAAGATGTATGAGACAGGCGAAATACCCTCAGACTTCAAGAAGGATATAATAATTCCAATCCCAAAGAAAGCAGGTGTTGAGAGATGTGAAAATTACCGAGCAATCAGTTTAATAAGTCACGGATGCGAAATACTAACGCGAATTCTTTACAGACGAATGGAAAAACTGGTAGAAGCCGACCTCGGGGAAGATCAGTTTGGATTCCGTAGAAATATAGGAAGACGTGAGGCAATACTGACCCTACGATTTGTCTTAGAAGCTAGATTAAGGAAAGGCAAACCTATGTTTCTAGCATTTGTAGACATAGAGAAACCTTTTGACAATGTTGACTGGAACACTCTCTTTCAAATTCTGAAGGTGGCAGGGGTAAAATACAGGGAGCGAAAGGCTATTTACAATTTGTACAGAAACCAGTTATAAGAATCGAGGGACATGAAAGTTAAGCAGTGTTTGGGAAGGGAGTGAGACAGGGTTGTAGCCTCTCCCCGATGTTATTCAATCTGTATATTGAGCAAGCAGTGAAGGAAACAAAAGAAAAATTCGAAGTAGGTATTAAAATCCATGGAGAAGAAATAAAAACTTTGAGTTTCGCCGATGACATTGTAATTTTGTCAGCGACAGCAAAGGACTTGAAAGAGGAGTTGATCGGATTGGACAGTGTCTTGAAAGGAGGATATAAAATGAACACCAACAAAAGCAAAACGAAGATAATGGAATGTAGTCGAATTAAGTCAGGTGATGCTGAGGGAATCATACTAGGAAATGAGGCACTTAAAGTAGTAAAGGAGTTTTTCTATTTGGGGAGCAAAATAACTGATGATGGTGGAAGTAGAGAGGATATAAAATGTAGATTGGCAATGGCAAGGAAATCGTTTCTGAAGAAGAGAAATTTGTTAACATCGAGTACAGATTTAAGTGTCAGGAAGTCGTTTCTGAAAGTATTTGTATGGAGTGTAGCCATGTATGGAAGTGAAACATGGAAGGTAACTGCTTTCGACAAGAAGAGAATAGAAGCTTTCGAAATGTGGTGCTACAGAAGAATGCTGAAGATTAGATGGGTCGATCATATAACTAACGAGGAGGTATTGAATAGGATTGGGGAGAAGAGGAGTTTGTGGCACAACTTGACTAGAAGAAGGGATCTGTTGGTAGGACATGTTCTGAAGCATCAAAGGATCACCAATTTAGTATTGGAAGGCAGCGTGGAGGGTAAAAATCGTAAAGGGAGACCAAGAGGTGAATACACTAAGCAGATTCAGAAGGATGTAGGTTGCAGTAGGTAAAGGGAGATGAAGAAGCTGTACAGGATAGAGTAGCATGGAGAGCTGCATCATCTTGGCCGGCCGCGGTGGTCTCGCGGTTCTAGGCGCTCAGTCCGGAACCGCGCGACTGCTACGGTCGCAGGTTCGAATCCTGCCTCAGGCATGGATGTGTGTGATGTCCTTAGGTTAGTTAGGTTTAAGTAGTTCTAAGTTCTGGGGGACTGATGACCACAGATGTTAAGTCCCATAGTGCTCAGAGCCATTTGAACCATTTGAACCAGCTGCATCAAACCAGTCTCAGGACTGATGACCACAACAACAACAACAGCAGGACATTTTATTTAGTATTGTGATGTGGCATTTTCCTGGCAGCGCAACAGTGCCCATTTCGGCAGAATTGTTGTGTCAGTGTTTTTCAAACTCAAACGGTCCAAATGGCTCTGAGCACTATGGGACTTAACATCTTAGGTCATCAGTCCACTAGAACTTGGGACTACTAAAATCGAACTAATCTAAGGACATCATACGCATCCATGCCCGAGGTAGGTTTGGAACCTGCTACCGTAGCTCAGTGTTTTTACCCTCCTTTGTTTGTACTACGAAAGACGTTCACAAGTCCAGTGGCTGTTTGCACAAAAAGAGAACGTCTTGCGATCTATAATCACAAACCTATGAAACTGAATAGGAATGGCAGATGAGACAGATCGATTTCTCGATATAACAGGGTGATTAAAAAAAAATACCACAACTTTAAAAATGTGTATTTAATGAAAGAAACTTAATATAACCTTCTGTTATACATCATTACAAAGAGTATTTAAAAAGGTTTTTTTCACTCAAAAACAAGTTCAGAGATGTTCAATATGGCCCCCTCCAGACACTCGAGCAATATCAACCCGATACTCCAACTCGTTCCACACTCTCTGTAACATATCAGGCGTAACAGTTTGGATAGCTGCTGTTATTTCTCGTTTCAAATCATCAATGGTGGCTGGGAGAGGTGGCCGAAACACCATATCCTTAACATACCCCCATAAGAAAAAATCGCAGGGGGTAAGATAAGGGCTTCTTGGAGGCCAGTGATGAAGTGCTCTGTCATGGGCTGCCTGGCGGCCGATCCAACGCCTCGGGTAGTTGACGTTCAGGTTTCATAACTAACCTTTTACGTAGGACTCTCCATACAGTTGATTGTGGAATTTGCAGTTCTCTGCAAGCTCTGCGAGTCGATTTTCCTGGGCTGCGAACAAATGCTTGCTGGATGCGTGCTATATTTTCATCACTCGTTCTCGGCCGTCCAGAACTTTTCCCTTTGCACAAACACCCATTCTCTGTAAACTGCTTATACCAACGTTTAATACACCACCTATCAGGAGATTTAACACCATACTTCGTTCGAAATGCACGCTGAATAACTGTCGTCGATTCACTTCTGCCGTACTCAATAACACAAAAAGCTTTCTGTTGAGTGGTCGCCATCTTAGCATCAACTGACGCTGACGCCTAGTCAACAGCGCCTCAAGCGAACAAATGTACAACAAAATGAAACTTTATAGCTCCCTTAATTCGCCGACAGATAGTGCTTAGCTCTGCCTTTTGTCGTTGCAGAGTTTTAAATTCCTAAAGTTGTGGTATTCTTTTTGAATCACCCTATATATTATGCAGTTACACAAGTGACAGGTACTGCAGATTTGCTTTGAAACGATATTACAATACCAAGCAGAAAGAATTTAAAGATTTAGTTGACAACGAAACAGCAAAAAATTACAACGCTCAATGACGGAATTAATTGTATTTTGTGTTAAATTTGGAAATACATATCACGTGACGAAATTGGTGGTATGAATAGCAAAATTTCTGAAGTCACACATATTATTCCACTGTCAATTGCAAAGGTTTTGGATGGAATTGAACGAAGGGTATGGAGATGTGATATATTACTCCAGAGTAAGTTGATTAAGTCAAGAGGCATATCTGCAACCATTTTTCGATTTATAACCCGCTATTGTTGAATTCAGGAAAGTAAAAGGAATGCAGGAACGAAAATTAAAACACCCAGAATGGATTTCAGACCTGGCATTTTAAGTAGTTAGTCTCCCAAACATCTTGAGGACATTGCTAGTCATACATCAGTTTTCAAGCTGCTTTCGAGACCGTTTGTCGTTTCAGCTGATAGCACCCCTGTCGATGTACATGTAACTGATTCACCTGCAGGGAACTTCCAGTTTTAATATTAAATACTTTTAGGTTGAAACTGTCCTGGTTGTCTACGTTATTTTTCTCAGGTAGGTTGTCTACGTTTCCGTAATGAGATTCCAAAAGTGCTACGACATTCCGATCGACGTATCTGTATGATGGAGCGTATTTCGAGTTTGAAACTAAGTAAGTCACTATACGCGGCGATCTGGTTGTGAAAATCGGTAAAACTGTCTGCGTGTGTCCGTATGCCGACAGTTTGCACCAGATAAAAATTATATTACGTCTTCAGCGCTCCAAAAATAACTGAATAATACTGATAATTTGTTTTGTTTGTCATCTATATTGTTATGAAATGTGAAATATAGAACCAAGTTGTGTGATGTGCGACTGTACTGTCTTTTAAATATGGCTCATTCGTAGTTCCCCCCCCTCTTCCGTCTTCACGCACTCAGTTGATGGGTGACGGTTACCGTGGTAGTGGGGGAAACACTCAGCGAGGCTGAGTGCTATAGCACTCGTTTCATGGCATGACTCGTGAGCCGAATTCTTGGCCGCCCCTGTTCTAGACGATAACATACAGAGTGTATTCTTTCGGACATGTCTAAAAGAACAGACTAGTTTTGATCCAACAGTCACTAAGAATTAAGACGCAAATGAATTGCGAACATTGACTGTGAGTGGGCATTGTTGTCAATCAATGGGGAGAGTTGAAAGTTTGTGGCGGACTGGGATTCGAACGCAGGTATCCTGCTTTCTAAGCAGATGTTCTGACCACTTTTTTTTCTGATATTTTGTTCATTACTGTTAGTTGTATTTGCTCCAGGTGTACGTTTAATGACACCTGTTGAAGTTCATCGTTGATACGTTCACTCAGTTCTTTTTTTATTACAGTGGGCAGCTAACCCTCTGACCGAAGACGTTGAGCTACCGTGCCGGCATCCACTAAGCCATCCCGACGCAGTCGTGAGCGCAACCTTAGAATGCCTCCCATCAGACCCAAATCCTCACCTTACCCGCACACTGTTGCGCGGAGTGGCCGCGTGGTTAGAGGCGCCATGTCACGGATTGCGCATGCCCTCCCGCCGGAGGTCCGAGTCCTCCCTAGGGCACGGGTGTGTGTATTGTTCTTAGCATAAGTTACTTTCAATAGTGTGTAAGTCTAGGGACCGATGACCTCAGCAGTTTGCCGGCCGGAGTGTCCATGTGGTTCTAGGCGCTACAGTCTGGAACCGCGCGATCGCTACGGTCGCAGGTTCGAATCCTGCCTCGGACATGGATGTGTGTGATGTCCTTAGGTTAGTTAGGTTTAAGTAGTTCTAAGTTCTAGAGGGCTGATGACCTAAGAAGTTAAGTCCCATATTGCTCAGAGCCATTTTTTTTTAGCCTCAGCAGTTTCTTCCCTTAGAAAATCATCCTTTTTTTTATCCGAACTCTACGAAGTAGTCCTCTTTGCCCATTATCCTCATTACTCACTGCATTTCGCCGATTCCCGTAAGAGTTCGAGCCTGGTGTGCATCCGCACTGAAGAGATCATTGGCCGCCTTCACCTTAATTGTATATATGTGGCGCCTGTTCTTTCGGACATATCCAAAACAACAGATACCAATTTTGATCCGGCAGCCACTATGACTTAAGTCACAAATCAATTACCTACGTTGGCTGTGAGGAGGCATTGATGTAAATCAACTTTCTCCCTTGATTTACATCAATGTCCACTAGCACCCAATGTCTGTAATTCATTTGTATCTTAACATACAGTGTTAGGCGGAGGATGGACGTCTCATATTGCTGCCCAGGAATATGTGACCGGATATTTTCGATCAGTAGTGTGACTACAGAATTGTATCCAATTCTGTAATTTTGTACTGATAGAGGAAATATACAGGATGGTCAGAAACACTCTGCAAAGCTTGTAAAGTGCTGCAGGGTAGGATATGCTGAGAAATAAACGTTAAGAAAGAATTTAGATACGTTGGGCCGTTTTCGAGTTAATTATCATTGAAGTTAGTCAGTCAGGCTATTGCACTTGCAAATTCAAGCTGCTTGCCAGATATAGTTAGTGTCAGTTGTTCTCATAGCGTACATAACAGCACACAATGCTGGTCACACTTCAGTTCGGGTTCGTTCCTTACTACCGTTCCACGTCCAATTTTTGTATCATCCTCTTCTTCAGTTTTAGTAAACCAAACGAAGAACGCGTTTGGTGACACCATCCCTGGTGGGCCACCAGTATTTGGATCTGCAATGGCCTGATTGGCTAACTATGGAATGATCCAGTTTGGCATGTCGAAATGGCCCTGAAATATTTTGTGCAGGAAGAATGCGTCGAAAGAAACACAACGTCAGAATTTTAGCTTCTAGGACACACTGCAAGGATTTTTTAAAAAATGTTGAAAATTTGACAAATTCGTAGTTTACCAGGCGGCTGAGGAAGTCATCTCTGCCGCAGCTGTAGCAGACAGTACATGCCCAACACGGCGTGCACATGTCCTTGGTTGGCGGCACATAAGTAAGCAGATAACATGGTACAACACGATCGTAATTTGTAAAGCTAATTTCAGATAGTGTCTATGACACAAAAATTACTCAGTTACCATCCACTCGAATTTGCAACTCATTTAATATCCATGGTAATTAACAGTTGCGTTTGTAGTATCGCTAAGTGTCAACAGTGAAGATAAAACTGAATTAATTTTCTTTGTGATGTCCTTGTATATGCTTGCTAATGGCAGCTGTCCTTGTGCAGATTCCAGAGTTTCATAGTGTGGAGTTCAATTAATATTTTCAACCTTACAAAGATGATCTTGGGTATTAATAACAGCTTCAGATGTATTTAACCCTTTATTACTGTATCACTGCCGGTTTCGAGGCACTACAAGCCACGTCTTCGGGTCAACATCCGTGTAGCAATAAATCCAGAGGTAATAAGAAATATGAAGAATGTGTTACGCAATCTAAATCATTTGTTTCTCCCGAAAACCTACAAGTTTGTTACTTATTAGTTAATTTCTTGGACATTCATTAGAATGACGTCGACATTTCGTTACAAATGCTGAAAACATTAGAAGTAACAGGAAATAACTCTGACCATTTCACGAATTGTGGTTCGAATGATGATACGCTAACTAAAGTGCAGGACGAAAATGGAGTACGATCCAAGCCGAGAGGAAAGACTTACAGTGGTAGTTCTCAATGACAAAGCAAAGGCTCAAAATTTTTTAGTTAAATGAAGAAGGGAGAAACATTGTGCAAAATAGGTTTCTTTCTGTAAAATCTGAACATGAATTGTATAAATGGAAGAAGGATTTGCTTGAAGTTCGAAATAAGTACCACAATGAAACTTTCAAAAGCGTGAAATAAAAACTATTCAGAAGAGTTAGGACTGCTCGTGAGAGTCAGTGTACCTTCACTCAGGGAGATGTACGAGACTGGACACCATGCGTTCCAAGTGATACAAACATTACTGATTTTCTGGCTTCTTGGATCTGGTTAAACAGATCAGGAACCTATAAGGAAAGGAAATCTCAAAATTCTGAAGTATACCTCTAGTAAACCTGCAGAGGCGATGTCATTAATAGATTATACTAAAAAGAAATGCGTAGCTGACATTTAGACGAAGCTTCTCTCTGTCCACTGAAATGTTGTGTATAAAGCCAATCAGTCAGGTTTTGTGCAAGAGCTGCATGAAAATCGTACTTCATTATTTCGAGCGAAAAACAGAAAGTCGCTTTTGCAGTCGATGAATGCGAAGATATTTTCTTACACAACAGTGGCAGTGATAAGTAATTTTGGATTACCGTTCGACATTCTGTACATCCGTCTTCAGGAACATCAACTCAGTTTGGGACAACAAATTAAAAAACAAAGACTATTTACTAGGACAAATCATGTAATCGACGTAGCAGCAAACTCTGGAAAAACGAGAAAGAATAATTTTCATTGTTACATCAGAAACGTCTTACCATTTGCGGAATATAGTTCATTGCTTCTGTTGGACTCTTGCCCTGGACATAATGACACCTCTGTCTTTAGGCGGACAACGAAAAGAAATTCGGGTTCCACACTGAACTAATAGTGTGATTCAAACTCTCGACAAAACATTTTCAACAGAGTAAAGAATTTTTCAGAGAATTGTCGGGCTCCATAATTTCCAATAGCTCTTTGTCATTTCAGGTTTATCAGCGGAACTGTACTGTAAAACAGTCTTTTCTGCATTGTCAGTTTGTGTCACCACATTCTACGAATCTGATCAAGTATTCCTAGTACGCAGCGCAATATGTAGAACAACGCGATGACCATTTCTTACTCAGTTACAGTTATGTCTAAATAAAACTAGTAATGACTGCGAAGTTCTTGAATGTATTAATTTTCCGCGTATCAGGGTTGCCTGGTGTAGGGAAAATGTTTGTTTCCGTCATACAATAGACACTTCGCATTTTTGTAACTACTACAGGGAATAAAAACGTAAAGTATAAACTTAAAACTTACATGTGTGCTCTTTGGACGTTCACTTGCCAGAGCTGCGTCTGCTTATTCGCCGATTCACGCATTAGGCAGGAAGGGCTGTACAACCCGCTGTTACAAGCGGTTCTTCGAGTGCCAAAAAGAGCAACTTCAACATTTTTTATAAAAATATTTGTAGTGCGCCTTTGGAGCTAAAATTTTGACAGAACATTTATTTCTGTGTACTCTTCATGCGTGAATAATTTCAGGGCAGGTTCGACATGTCAGATGGGACCATTTCCTTGTAAGTTCAATGCTAGTTAACTCGGAAACACAAACGGAATTTTTTTCTTAACAACAATTTATGAGCACAACTACCCTCGAACACCCCTCAAAGTTATTCAGACTGATTCTGATCTCCCTTATATACTGCCATAGTTATCTAGGTTAGATAATATAAAATAAAAATAAAACTTTATTGGACATTGGCACACTTTATAAACATATTAAATTTACAGCTACCTTCATGATCTAGTCTAAAAACAAGAATCTTAGCAATAATATGTACACTCCTGGAAATGGAAAAAAGAACACATTGACACCGGTGTGTCAGACCCACCATACTTGCTCCGGACACTGCGAGAGGGCTGTACAAGCAATGATCACACGCACGGCACAGCGGACACACCAGGAACCGCGGTGTTGGCCGTCGAATGGCGCTAGCTGCGCAGCATTTGTGCACCGCCGCCGTCAGTGTCAGCCAGTTTGCCGTGGCATACGGAGCTCCATCGCAGTCTTTAACACTGGTAGCATGCCGCGACAGCGTGGACGTGAACCGTATGTGCAGTTGACGGACTTTGAGCGAGGGCGTATAGTGGGCATGCGGGAGGCCGGGTGGACGTACCGCCGAATTGCTCAACACGTGGGGCGTGAGGTCTCCACAGTACATCGATGTTGTCGCCAGTGGTCGGCGGAAGGTGCACGTGCCCGTCGACCTGGGACCGGACCGCAGCGACGCACGGATGCACGCCAAGACCGTAGGATCCTACGCAGTGCCGTAGGGGACCGCACCGCCACTTCCCAGCAAATTAGGGACACTGTTGCTCCTGGGGTATCGGCGAGGACCATTCGCAACCGTCTCCATGAAGCTGGGCTACGGTCCCGCACACCGTTAGGCCGTCTTCCGCTCACGCCCCAACATCGTGCAGCCCGCCTCCAGTGGTGTCGCGACAGGCGTGAATGGAGGGACGAATGGAGACGTGTCGTCTTCAGCGATGAGAGTCGCTTCTGCCTTCGTGCCAATGATGGTCGTATGCGTGTTTGGCGCCGTGCAGGTGAGCGCCACAATCAGGACTGCATACGACCGAGGCACACAGGGCCAACACCCGGCATCATGGTGTGGGGAGCGATCTCCTACACTGGCTCTACACCACTGGTGATCGTCGAGGGGACACTGAATAGTGCACGGTACATCCAAACCGTCATCGAACCCATCGTTCTACCATTCCTAGACCGGCAAGGGAACTTGCTGTTCCAACAGGACAATGCACGTCCGCATGTATCCCGTGCCACCCAACGTGCTCTAGAAGGTGTAAGTCAACTACCCTGGCCAGCAAGATCTCCGGATCTGTCCCCCATTGAGCATGTTTGGGACTGGATGAAGCGTCGTCTCACGCGGTCTGCACGTCCAGCACGAACGCTGGTCCAACTGAGGCGCCAGGTGGAAGTGGCATGGCAAGCCGTTCCACAGGACTACATCCAGCTTCTCTACGATCGTCTCCATGGGAGAATAGCAGCCTGCATTGCTGCGAAAGGTGGATATACACTGTACTAGTGCCGACATTGTGCATGCTCTGTTGCCTGTGTCTATGTGCCTGTGGTTCTGTCAGTGTGACCATGTGATGTATCTGACCCCAGGAATGTGTCAATAAAGTTTCCCCTTCCTGGGACAATGAATTCACGGTGTTCTTATTTCAATTTCCAGGAGTGTATCATTGCTGTAGAAGTAATCCAGCACTGTGGCACCCTGTACATGGGTACAGCCAATCAAATCATTAGCTGACATGCTGCACATGTATGCCCCATCTAGCCCACACCCTAGCTCATTTTCAGCCTGTCACATACTAGTTATGCATACTCTCATGTTTTAATGTACACCGAGGTGACAAAGGTCATGGGATAGCGCTATGCACATATACGGATGCTGGTAGTATCACGTACACAAGGCATAAAAATTCAGTGCACTGGTGCAACTGTCATTAGTACTCAGAGATTCATATGGAAAGGTCGCCGACGTGATTATGGCAACACGACGATAATAAACAGGCTTTGAACGCGGAATAGTAGTTGGTGCGAGACACATGGCACACTCCATGTCAGAATTGTTAGAAAATTCAGTATTCTGAGATCCAAAGTGTGAAGAGTGTGCCGAGAATACCAAATTTCGGGCATTGCCTCTCACCGCGGACAACGCCTTCACATAAAGACCTAGAGCAGCGGTGTTTGTGTAGAGTTGTCAGTGCTAACAGCCAGGCCACCCTGTATGAAATAATCGCAGAAATCAGTGTGGGACACACGACGAACGTATCCGTTAGGACAGTGCGGTGAAATGTGGCGTTAATGGTCTATGGCAACAGAGGACCAAAGCGAGAGTCTTTACCAACAGCACGACATCGCCTGCAGTGTCTCTCCTGGGCTCGTGACCATATCAGATGGACCCTAAACGATTGGAAAACCGTGGTCTGGTCAGATGAGTCCCGATTTTTGTTGATGGTATTTTCGAGTGTGGTGCAGGCCCCTTGAAGCTATGAATGCAGGTTGCCAAGAAGGAACTGTGCAAGCTAGCGGTGGCTCCATAATGGTGTGGGTTGTGTTTACATGGAATGGACTGGGTCCTCTGGTCCAATTGAACCTATCATTGACTAGAAATTGTTCATGTTCGGCAACTTGGAAACCATTTGCAGCCATTCATGGACTTTATGTTCCCATACAACGATGTAATTTTTATGGATGATAAAACACCATGTTACCGGGCCGCAGTTGTTCGCAGTTGTTTGGAAGAACATTCCGGATAATTCTAGGGAATGATCTGCCCACCCAGTTCGCCCGATATGAATCCCATCGAACATTACTGGGGCATAATCGAGACGTCAGCTAGCGCACAAAATCCTGCACCAGCAACACTTTCGTAATTGCGGCCGCCTATAAAAGGCAGCATGCCTCATTATTTCCGCCGGGAATTTCCGACGACTTGTTTTTCTGCAGTGGCTTTCAAACTTCTTGTTAAGTCCATGCCATGTCGAGTTGCTGCACTGCGCCGTTCGAAAGGAGGTCCGTTACGATGTTAATAGGTACCCCATGAGTTTTGTCACCTCATCGTATAACCCAAAATCTTTCCTCCAGTAAATAAAATTTAATAATCTTGCACATAACGTAACTGTTTTTATAATCAAGAAATTCATGAATATCCTGTTATATTATAGCACAAAAGTCTGAAATTTGTGCGAGAAATCCTATCTGCTAGTTGACGATGGGCCAGGCCAGGCCTGAAACTAGTTATGGTGAAATAAATCATTCATTCAAAACGGGCTGGGAAGAGTTTTTCCTTCAGTTGCAATATATTGTTTCTGAAGTGATGTATCATTCTGCTGGACAACTTAGTCCATGAATCGTTGCTCAGTCTGCTCACTGTATGGCAATAAATGTGATGGAGCAAAGTATGAGAGTTCTTGTTACTGTAACCGCAATTAACTTTATATTTTTAGTAACTCTTTTTACTTCTAAAAGCTGAGCTAGATTTTAATTTTATGCTATCATATCACATTCTAATACAGCAATATTTATATGACGTATCATATCTCGTCTTTTGTTGAAGGATACACAAATGTAGACATTTAGGCTGTTCATGGTGAATATAACATTTCTCACTAGCGTGTTTTCAAACTGTCATCCGTCTTTAATGACCTCGTTGTCGACGGGACGTTAAACGCTAATCTTCCTTCCTTTCTCCAGACTATATATTGTCTCAGTTTTCACACGGTGCTACACTGATGCTGTAATATTTTCAATTATTGTCTCTTTTCCGAATGAATTTGCCCAGGGACGTGACGTGAAGGTGTCCGATAGCCTTGTTACTTTCTACAAAAAGAAAATCGAGCACTCAACCTTGTATAAATGGATGCTTCAGAAGCTCCATGGACAACAAATTAAACCTCGCCTTTAAAAAATGCCAATCGAACACTGCAGTGGAGTCCGTCATCGACATTTAACCAATTACTAGGACTTCTTGAGGATAAATGGCATTTGTGTGCATGCAGAAACTGTGGACAGTCGGCTCCATGAAGTCCGGATTATAGTCACTGAAGCCGACGCACGTTTGTGTGAACAGAACATCATCATCGTGTGAAGAGGATATCATTGATTATCTAGTATCATCATTGGAGGTTAAATGGTGTAATATCACGCTTGGGAATTAAACACTGATACTGCCAAAGGAACATACAGGACGACAAAGCGTTCGATGCCGTTAACAACACAATGGAAAGTACCAAAATCTTTAACAGATGCATGCATTTGGAGGTTGCGGTGTCTTGTTTTATGTTAAGACGCTTTTGACAACAATTCGAGAGATTTTAACTGACCAGCGGTATACCAACTGCTTTCTTCGATTATTTGTACAAAAGTTGCAGGTGGAATGTGGCGATGTATTCAATTTCATCAATGACCAATCTCACCCTCATAGTGATGCGTCAGTCAGCAGCTTCACGACTGATGTGGGCGTGAACCGTGTGAATTGACTAGCTTCTTCACCGGACATGAACTGCACGTGAGACAGATTGAAGTCGACTGATTTTGATTTTTCACAATTTACAAAAGCACTGGCAGGCCGTATTAGAGTTGTCCAGCGTCTCTAATGAGCTCGTTGTCACCGGGACTTCCCTTTCAGAGTTTTCAAACTGTAGCGGGGGTCCATGACTAGTCTCCCAATATTCCAAACTTTTCAAGGTGTTTGCTTATAAGTACTCATAAAATAAATAAGCTATAATGAGCTGCCAGGCAGCATGACTGAATTGAAAACCAACTGAATGACATCAAGAGTACACTATAGGAACATGTTTCTATATGGACGCTTTTTCATCAAGTTGACCTCAAGTCTGTCACAGTCTATCAGAGACTTACATAAAGACAGAAGAGACCGTAAATGCACTGAGGCCAAGTGAGGATGTGAAAAACTTCACAGAAAACGAGACTTAATTATGAATTTTACTGTTTGTTACGTTGAAAATTAGAATAAATAAACCTTAATTATTCCACTGAATCTGCGATATTCCATGCTTTTGGTTTTCCAAACTTTTTTTTTAATTTTCCAAATATTCTTTCAGCTTTATGTGATATTTTATGGTATGTGACACGTCATATTTCACTGCAACATTTTATATAGTAGTGACATTGTGGAGACGAACGTTTATGTTTAGAGTAGTCGCTATTTGATACTATAAAGTTTTACCAAACACTAGATTTGAACCGGTCGGAGTGGCCGTGCGGTTCTAGGCCCTGCAATCTGGAGCCGAGCGACCGCTACGGTCGCAGGTTCGAATCCTGCCTCTGGCATGGATGTGTGTGATGTCCTTAGGTTAGTTAGGTTTAATTAGTTCTAAGTTCTCGGCGACTGACGACCTCAGAAGTTAAGTCGCATAGTGCTCAGAGCCATTTGAACTAGATTTGAATCCACACTTATTTGGGCATTAGGCGGTTCTTCAGGCTAAAAATACTGACTGATGGGTCTGGGCAGTGTGCTGTTCTGTTAAATTAGCTATGGAGTACTCCGGAAGAAGGGTCATGAGAAGGTGGGAGTTACCTTGTTTCTCAAGAATGGAATCAAAATGCCAGCTACAAAGGGTCACATGCCTTCACTCTATTATACAGATCGAAGAGGGGCAGTCTGGTGATCCCGAACTGAATGCTTTCTCCTCTTCTTCCCTTGACGGTTGCATATTGATAATGAATATGCTTTTCACGACCATGATTCAAAATAAATATTTCCATATCAACCACCATCCTACTTGTGTTCATTAGTGGTGTCAGTTACAGAGGCGGTTTCTATAGTCCATTTTCCCAAATTTGTAGGTGATCGGCATGCTAACCTGAGAGACCTTCCCAAAGGAATTTTCGACAGCTGCTCTATCTGTGAAACATATGTTCCAAAATAATTATCGAGGTGTCTAATTTATAAATGCTGTTCTTGGATCAGGTTGCTTCATCTAGTCGTTAAGTGGTACAGCATTTCTCTTGACCAATGATAAATTGCTTAACTCTTGACTTTTTCGCACAGCAGGATGCAGCAAGACCAAGCACATATTGTTCCACCAGTTTTCAGCAAATATTGCAAAGCACTTAAGGTAAAGACCGATACCTGATTATGATACGTTATCAGTTTCTATGTTTTTGTCCATTAATCACAATGACAAAAAGAATCTTAAGATGACAGTACTCTGCGAAATGAAACATGACAATGACGTGACTTTGTCACCAAGGAGGTGTAATAATAGCAGTTTTAAGGAAGCATAGAAACACAGCAATCAGTCACGATCCCAGTGCTCTTCTGTTATTATTGGATGTCCAGATTTCAGTAATAAATAACTATCTTCAGTGCTAAAACAGCCGCGCGCAGTGGCCGCGTGGTTAGAGGCACCATGTCACTGACTACGCAGCCCCTCCCGTTGGAGGTTCGAGTCTTACCTCGGACATGGGTGTGTGTTTTGTTCTTAGCATAAGTTAGTTTAAGTAGCGTATAAGTCTATGGACCGATGACCTCACCAGTTTGGTCGCCTAGGAATTCACATACATTTGAACATAGTTTTTTTTTTTTTTTTGCTGACACACAAGGAAATTACAGAATGAGAACTGATTTACATAAAGAGTTAATTAGAACACCACATTATCCAGTAGCAATGATCCATTCTAATCAACATATCACACGTACTGCAATTGGAGCTACGCCTTACGTCACGTAAGAAATTGACTTCAGTAGAGGACATTTGTATGTTTTTATTAAATGTACATGGCTAAATTAGTCTTGTCACGTTGATCTTCAGTATTTTACAATGATATTAACAGAACTTTATAAAAACGATTTGCATGAACTTTTTTACGTTTCTTTTATACTAATTATTTAGTGGATCACTTAACCGCAATGATACGAGCGACTACGCTACGTTTTGGCTTTTGACGAATTTCAAATTGATGTGGATCTATATTTTATCAAGATGATTTTTAAAAGATGTTTAATTTTTTATTCCTAATATGTTGTAACAGTTCAAAAAAAATGGCTCTGAGCACTATGGGACTCAACTGCTGAGGTCATTAGTCCCCTAGAACTTAGAACTAGTTAAACCTAACTAACCTAAGGACATCACAAACATCCATGCCCGAGGCAGGATTCGAACCTGCGACCGTAGCGGTCTTGCGGGTCCAGACTGCAGCGCCTTTAACCGCACGGCCACTTCGGCCGGCCGTTGTAACAGTACTGTATCCGACAGCTATAGGAACCTACTAATATCTTTTGCATAAGATTAGGTGAAGCGCTTCACCCCTAATGCAGGAACAAACACATCGCAAATCGGCATTTACTGATGTATTTTAAACGTGATATGGAAATATACTTGGCCGGCCGAAGTGGCCGTGCGGTTAAAGGCGCTGCAGTCTGGAACCGCAAGACCGCTACGGTCGCAGGTTCGAATCCTGCCTCGGGCATGGATGTTTGTGATGTCCTTAGGTTTAACTAGTTCTAAGTTCTAGGGGACTAATGACCTCAGCAGTTGAGTCCCATAGTGCTCAGAGCCACTTTTTTTTGGAAATATACTTGCTATTTTCGTTTATCAAATGGTTCATGAACCATGGACCTTGCCGTTGGTGGGGAGGCTTGCGTGCCTCAGCGATACAGATGGCCGTACCGTAGGTGCAACCACAACGGAGGGGTATCAGTTGAGAGGCCAGACAAACATGTGGTTCCTGAAGAGGGGCAGCAGCCTTTTCAGTAGTTGCAGGGGTAACAGTCTGGATGATTGACTGATCTGGCCTTGTAACATTAACCAAAATGGCCTTGCTGTGCTGGTACTGCGAACGGCTGAAAGCAAGGGGAAACTACAGCCGTAATTTTTCCCGAGAACATGCAGCTTTACTGTATGATTAAATGATGATGGCGTCCTCTTGGGTAAAATATTCCGGAGGTAAAATAGTCCCCCATTCGGATCTCCGGGCGGGGACTACTCAAGAGAACGTCGTTATCAGGAGAAAGAAAACTGGCGTTTTACGGATCGGAGCGTGGAATGTCAGATTCCTTAATCGGGCAGGTAGGTTAGAAAATTTAAAAAGGGAAATGGATAAGTTAAAGTTAGATATAGTGGGAATTAGTGAAGTTGGGTGGCAGGAGGAACAAGACATTGGGTCAGGTGATTACAGGGTTATAAATACAAAATCAAATAGGGGTAATGCAGGAGTAGGTTTAATAATGAATAAAAAAAATAGGAGTGCGGGTTAGCTACTACAAACAGCATAGTGAACGCATTATTGTGGCCAAGATAGACACAAAGCCCATGCCTACTACAGTAGTACAAGTTTATATGCCAACTAGCTCTGCAGATGATGAAGAAATAGATGAAATGTATGACGAGATAAAAGAAATTATTCAGGTAGTGAAGGGAGACGAAAATTTAATAGTCATGGGTGACTGGAATTCGTCAGTAGGAAAAGGGAGAGAAGGAAACATAGTAGGTGAATATGGGTTGGGGGGAAGAAATGAAAAAGGAAGCTGCCTTGTAGAATTTTGCACAGAGCATAACTTAATCATAGCTAACACTTGGTTCAAGAATCATAAAAGAAGGTTGTATACCTGGAAGAATCCTGGAGATACTGACAGGTTTCAGATAGATTATATAATGGTAAGACAGAGATTTAGGAACCAGATTTTAAATTGTAAGATATTTCCAGGGGCAGATGTGGATTCTGACCACAATCTATTGGTTATGAACTGCAGATTGAAACTGAAGAAACTGCAAAAAGGTGGGAATCTGAGGAGATGGGACCTGGATAAACTGAAAGAACCAGAGGTTGTAGAGAGTTTCAGGGAGAGCATAAGGGAACAATTGACAGGAATGGGGGAAACAAATACAGTAGAAGAAGAATGGGTAGCTCTGAGAGATGAAGGAGTGAAGGCAGCAGACGATCAAGTAGGTAAAAAGGCGAGGGCTAATAGAAATCCTTGGGTAACAGAAGAAATATTGAATTTAATTGATGAAAGGAGAAAATGTAAAAATGCCGTAAATGAAGCAGGCAAAAAGGAATACAAACGTCTCAAAAATGAGATCGATAGGAAGTGCCAAATGGCTAAGCAGGGATGGCTAGAGGACAAATGTAAGGATGTAGAGGCTTGTCTCACTAGGGGTAAGATAGATACTGCCTACAGGAAAATTAAAGAGACCTTTGGAGAGAAGAGAACCACTTGTATGTATATCAAGAGCTCAGATGGAAACCCAGTTCTAAGCAAAGAAGGGAAGGCAGAAAGGTGGAAGGAGTATATAGAGGGTTTATACAAGGGCGATGTACTTGAGGACAATATTATGGAAATGGAAGAGGATGTAGATGAAGACGAAATGGGAGATAAGATACTGCGTGAAGAGTTTGACAGAGCACTGAAAGACCTGCGTCGAAACAAGTCCCCGGGAGTAGACAACATTCCATTAGAACTACTGATGGCCTTGGGAGAGCCAGTCATGACAGAACTCTACCATCTGGTGAGCAAGATGTATGAGACAGGCGAAATACCCTCAGACTTCAAGAAGAATATAATAATTACAATCCCAAAGAAAGCAGGTGTTGACAGATGTGAAAATTACCGAACTATCAGTTTAATAAGTCACGGATGCGAAATACTAACGCGAATTCTTTACAGACGAATGGAAAAACTGGTAGAAGCGGACCTCGGGGAAGATCAGTTTGGATTCCGTAGAAATGTTGGAACACGTGAGGCAATACTAACCTTACGACTTATCTTAGAAGAAAGATTAAGAAGAGGCAAACCTACGTTTCTAGCATTTGTAGACTTAGAGAAAGCTTTTGACAATGTTAACTTGAATACTCTCTTTCAAATTCTGAAGGTGGCAGGTATAAAATACAGGGAGCGAAAGGCTATTTACAATTTGTACAGAAATCAGATGGCAGTTACAAGAGTCGAGGGGCATGAAAGGGAAGCAGTGGTTGGGAAAGGAGTGAGACAGGGTTGTAGCCTCTCCCCGATGTTATTCAATCTGTATATTGAGCAAGCAGTAAAGGAAACAAAAGAAAAATTCGGAGTAGGTATTAAAATTCATGGAGAAGAAGTAAAAACTTTGAGGTTCGCCGATGACATTGTAATTCTGTCAGAGACAGCAAAGGACTTGGAAGAGCAGTTCAACGGAATGGACAGTGTCTTGAAAGGAGGATATAAGATGAACATCACCAAAAGCAAAACGAGGATAATGGAATGTAGTCAAATTAAATAGAGTGATGCTGAGGGAATTAGATTAGGAAATGAGACACTTGAAGTAGTAAAGGAGTTTTGCTATTTAGGGAGTAAAATAACTGATGATGGTCGAAGTAGAGAGGATATAAAATGTAGACTGGAAATGGCAAGGAAATCGTTTCTGAAGAAGAGAAATTTGTTAACATCGAGTATAGATTTAAGTGTCAGGAAGTCGTTTCTGAAAGTATTTGTATGGAGTGTAGCCATGTATGGAAGTGAAACATGGACGATTACTAGTTTGGACAAGAAGAGAATAGAAGCTTTCGAAATGTGGTGCTACAGAAGAATGCTGAAGATAAGGTGGGTAGATCACGTAACTAATGAGGAGGTACTGAATAGGATTGGGGAGAAGAGAAGTTTGTGGCACAGCTTGACTAGAAGAAGGGATCGGTTGGTAGGACATGTTCTGAGGCATCAAGGGATCACCAATTTAGTATTGGAGGGCAGCGTGGAGGGTAAAAATCGTAGAGGGAGACCGAGAGATGAATACACTAAACAGATTCAGAAGGATGTAGGTTGCAGTAGGTACTGGGAGATGAAGAAGCTTGCACAGGATAGAGTAGCATGGAGAGCTGCATCAAACCAGTCTCAGGACTGAAGACCACAACAACAAATGGTTCAAATGACTCTGAGCACTATGGGACTTAACATACGCGGTCATCAGTCCCCTAGAACTTAGAACTACTTAAACCTAGCTAGCCTAAGGACATCACACACATCCATGCCCGAGACAGGATTCGAACCTGCGACCGTAGCGGTCGCGTGGTTCCAGACTGAAACAACTAGAACCACTCGGTCACAGATTCCGGCTTTCGTTTATCAAACACTCGTTTTAAACTACTATCTTGAAATGAAACTGGATTAGTTATTTTCGTAATGTAGAAGGCGTTACTTATATTACATGACACAAACTGAGGCTGCTATACGTGTAAACAACTACCTTAATTTCCTTCTGCCTATACGCCTCGTATTGGTGCGAGTTAATTGGATGGTAACTCCCAACTCCCTCAAATGTTATGTTGACTAGTATTGATCACTTCTATTGGATAACGTGGTATTTTGCTTATTTTTTGTAGAATGGTATTTAAAGCTGAAGTCTGCATATCCAAGAATATTAAAAAACTAGTGGGATTGCAACTGATTGCTGCATCCTTAAATTAATCGCTGTGCACAACGGTGCCTTATGGAATCAAAGTTGGATAAGCGGAACTGTCATGACGTCACAAACTTGAAGCCAACCTCCACCATGTTAGTTGCTCCAAACATTAGATACTGGTGGAAGTGTTTTGATAAAAAAAAAATGCTTCCTTGCGCTATTTGCGAGTGTAATATTCATTCTGATTATAGTCTAATGTGTAAATGAATCACATTTCATTCGTAAGTGGACTCGTCGAAGCTATATTTCTTTCATATACAAGAATTTTAGTATGTTAGTTGATTTGGGTGAGAGAACCAAACAGCGAGGTTATCGGTCCCATCGGATTAGGGAAGAATGGGGAAGAAAATCGGCCGTGCCCTTTCAAAGGAACCATTCCGGCATCTGCCTGAAGCGATTTAGGGAAATCATGGAAACCCTAAATCAGGATGGCCGGACGCAGATTTGAACCGTCGTCCTCGCAAAAGCGAGTCCAGTGTGCTATCATTGCGCCACCTCGGTCAAGAATTTTGGTTGCACTGTGTACTTTTAGCGTAGTGGATTTATTTCTGTCATTTGACTTTAGATTTCCTGTCAGTACAACACAAGAAGCTCGCTGGGTGGCCACTGTGAGAAGGAAAGATTGGAAACGGACCAAACAGAAAAATATGTTTACAGCGACTTCGAGAAGAGGACGTACATCGAACATCAGTTTTGTCGAACCGTATTAATAAAAATGTTTCACGAAAGCAGCCTTTTCACGTCACATACTTCCCTTTTTGGTTACTCGAAACGTAATAAACAAAAAAGCAAGTTGCATTAACGAGGCGAAATATGTCATAATGCTGGACCAAATATGCATCTAAGACTTGAAAAAGTATGAAAATGCTATCCTGGTGCTGTGTTATTCACGGAAGCACAGTAACATTTTCTATTTAAAAAAAGTAGACATTAAGCACAAGAAGCAATCGTAAACATTAGTCAGCTAATGTTTTGGGGCATCTAACATGGCGGTGTTGGCTTCAAATAAATGTACATCGTTAAGTCTGGAATGCCATCTCCCGCTATTGTACCTCCATGGTTGTCACTTTCTGTTGATATTTCGTCTGTCAGTATCTTCGCAGTAGCTTGTCCACGTCTTTGATACTAATGCACTTAAGGTAACTTTTTCGCTTCGTGATATGCTTCTTCTGTATGATAAATCTGAATCAATCACAATTCAGGTTGGGTCGAACTGGGAAATACGCACTGCAGATGAAACGCAAACATTATCTGTAGGTCTTACTGCACTGTGCACACCACTTTCAGACTCCACGTGAAATGGCGTAAATCTTGTTTCTGACAGTGATTCGAACTCCCCGCCAATAAACAGTATCGATATGTAATCTGAGCTGCTGCGTTTGACATGTAATAACAGTTTCTCGCAGCTTCTCAGACGGCCCAAGTAGAAGGTACGCTAGATAGAGTTCAGCGCTTTGATACGTGCGCGCGGTCACGTACTGCCACATACCTGTTACAACTTGTAGGCTTCAGACTGCGCGATTTGATATAGTGTCCAGCTGCTGCATATGTTTCGGTTTTCTCTCATTCCGCATTCGCTCTGGACTGATCATATATGCTTATGACGACTTTGCTGCGTTTAGGACTGTTGTTAGCTAGCCGTTCGCTACGTCAACTTACTGTTAGTTATTACAGGCCAATTCAGGCTGTCTTTTGCTCCACCGATCTCCACGTCACTGCGTGTCAAGTTACACTAAACGTTTGCTACATAAGTGAGTAGGATACTGAAATGAATCCCCCGGGATGAACACACACCGTACAGGCTATTTCTTTTCTTTTTAACAAGTAACTCCATAAGCAATGTTCCGGAGATTCTTACAAGATATTTCTGAGTATTTTGGTGTAAGAGATCCGCGGTCTCCGGTGAATGCGAATTCGAAAGCGAAGAGTGAAGTGGTGGACACTGCGGTTTTCAAGCTCAGGTAACGTGAGTGAATGGAACAAGTTTAAGCTTATCCATTACCGATGTTTTAGAAGCCATAACTGTTTATTCAGTGTAAATACATAAAACTGCAACCAGCCACTTTTTTAAATAGTTATTTGTTATCCCATGAAACGGTTTTCGAACCTTTTCAGTCCCATCTTCAGATGATTTTCGTTTGCGACAGTAGGGGTGGATTTTGTTGTTAATATCCATCTATCTGCTTCCATTGTGATGGCCAGTCGGTACCGCATCACACACTTTTACACAATATGTCTGCATATACGCTGTGATAAAGAAACTTTGGCAGCATCCAGGATGTGCTATACAGTTGTGTAGCAAATGGCTGGAATGTTAAATAACTATTTCGAAAAAGTGACTGGTTGCAGTTTTATGTATTTACATGGAACAAGTTTGTTTCCAAACAATACACATAGCGATTGCCGCCGTCATTTCCGTGCTGCGCACATCTTCTCAGTGTGATACATATACACTGAAGAGACAGAAAAACTAGTACACCTGCCTAATATCGTGAAGGGCCCCCGCGAGCATGCATATGTGACGCAACAAGACGTGGCATGGACTCAACTAATGTCTGAAGTAGTGCTGGAGGGAAATGACACCATGAATACTGCAGGGCTGTCCATAAACCCTCTTCTGAACAGCACGTTGGAAGGCATCCAAGTATGCTCAATAATGTTCATGTCTGGGAAGTTTGGTGGCCAGCGGAAGTGTTTGAACTCAGAAGAGTGTTACTCGAGCCACTCTGTAGCAATTCTGGACGTATGGGGTCTCTTATTGTCCTGCTGTAATTCCCCAAGTCCGTCGGAATGCACAACGGACATGAATGGATGCAGGTGATCAGACAGGATGCTTATATATGTGTCACCTGCCAGAATCGCATCTAGACGTATCAGGGGTCCCATATCACTCCAACTGCACACGACCTACACCATTACAGAGCCTCAACCAGCTTGAATAGTCCCCTGCTGAGCCACGCGGGATTAGCCGAGCCGTCTCAGGCGCTGCAGTCATGGACTGTGCGGCTGATCCCGGCGGAGGTTCGAGTCCTCCCTCGGGCATGGGTGTGTGTGTGTTTCTCCTTAGGATAATTTAGGTTAAGTAGTGTGTAAGCTTAGGGTCTGATGACCTTAGCATTTAAGTCCCATAAGATTTCACACACATTTGAACATTTTTTTTGAGTCGCCTGCTGAATGCATGGAGCCATGAGGTTGTCTCCATACCTGTACACGTCCATCTACTCTACACAATTTGAAGCGAGACTCGTCTAACCAGGCAACATGTTTCAAGTCATCAACAGTCCAATGTCGGTGTTGACGAGCCCAGGCGAGGCGTAAAGCTTTGTGTCATACAGTCATCAAGCGCATAGGTATGGGCCTTCGGCTCCGAAAGCCCATATCGATGATGTTTCGGTAAGTAGTTCGCACGCTGACACTTGTTGATGACCCAGCATTGAAATCCACAGCAATTTCGTGAAGGGTTGCACTTCTGTCACTTTGAACATTTTCTTCAGTCTTGGTTGATCCCGTTCTTACAGGATATTTTCCTGGCCGCAACGATGTAGGAGGTTTGATGTTTTACCGGATTCCTGATATTCACGGTACACTCGTGAAATGGTCGTACGGGAAAATACCCACTTCATCGCTACCCCGGAGATGTTGTGTCCCATTGCTCATGCGCCGACTACAGCAACACTTTCAAACTGACTTAAATCTTGATAACCTGCAATTGTAGTAGCAGTAACCGATCTAACTACTGGGCCATACACTTGTTGTCTCATATAGGCGTTGCAGACCGCAGCGCCGTATTCTGCATATTTACAGATCTCTATGTCTGAATACGCTAGCTGTACCAGTTTCCAGGGCGCTTCAGTGTATAAAGATAACTAGAGTTAAGAAGACAAACGAAATGTAGATATTCTGTAAAGAACCACCGAAGACCGCGGGTCCCTTATACATAAATACTCAGACTACGTGTCTGAATAACCACCGAAATTTCATTGGTGGAGTGCTGATTTTCTTTGATTATGATGCTCTTTGTCACTTACAACAGAACTCCACAGTCTGTCTACATAATAAGCCAAATCGTACAATGTTCCAAACTTTTTGAAAATGTTAATTTGGAAATATTTGTATCACACTTGCGCGAATGAGCCCTTAGGCGGCATGATTAAATGTCAGCCCAATGGCATTTTACCAAGACTCTACTCTAAGAACATGTTTCGACATGGAGTTTCTCATCGTTCAGAAATTATCTTGAGCCTAAACTTTTAATACATGGTTCTCAGAAGAAGAAGGAGAAGTAGGTAGGAGCCAGGTTGCAGCGTTCGTGGCGTTTAACAACCTTCTACTTTGTGTTGGCGAAAGTTTCTTCATACTCCGGTTCCGCATCATCTGCTCCGTAAAGAAGCTCTGTTTACAATGAAGCCTACGCATTTCATTATCAGACGCAGAGTTACCTTCTCTTAAGGTAAACCGGGAGGAGTTAGATGTTGTTTAACTTAATTTGACTCTAAAAATCCCTTTGTCGACCTGACAATAAATGTCAAAGGGAGAAAAGTTAACGTAAGTTACTATCGGTCGCACGGCGTGGATTAAGGTTCCAACATTAAAATGAATTCCTGGAAGACAATTTTTGTAGGCAATCCGCCGTCCTGGAACTGATATTTCCTATTGCAGTAATGTGATCACTAACGGCAATTCGTTGCCCGTGACAGGCAGATGCGGTCGTGCGTGTTTTATGAAAATTGCGGTTTCTAGATGATAGATTGACACACATTCATTAAGTGCTTTCATGTTATTATCCTCTATCAATTTTAGGTATTTAGTTGTCATATTACGGCTGACACTGTAGTAAACTTAATTTCAAGAACAATGGGTGCAAATACTAAACTGAGTTAATGCCACTTCATTTTTAAAACGTTATGAAGTTAGTTATTTTTCGACAAGAATAAATTGGTAGGGGAGTTTTAGAAAAGAATGAACGCGTAATGTGAATTATTGGATTCAAGTAGTGTAGCCATTTAAGGCTTTCGTGTTGGTAGTAGTGAAAAGTGCCAGTGGTTTGCTCCTGGCACTATAAAATCAAATACCAAGAGTGTCATCTGAATACACTGCAATATTTTCGTGATTTAAAGATACAAATATAAGGAGATACTTTAGAAATGATATTGGTCGCTCTGTCTGTGCCTAGTTAATGCTCGTATGTACGCAATAAAGTGATTTGCACGAATTCGGCAGTTAGGTATAAATTTAGCGCTTGACACGCCTGTAAGTCGTCATACACGATGCAGGCGCATCTACCACTGATACGCACATGAAATTTGAGATTATTTAGTACATGCATGCAACAAAACTATTTTTCTGTTGAAGGTCTCTGGAGACAGCTGTCAATTTTCTAAATTTCCTACAATATCCCGTTTAAATAGGATGGTGAACTGTTCGGAAATGCAAATCAGAGGAATCAGGCATCGTATGAAGAGACATGTATAGATTATTAACCATCTGCAGATAAGAACTTACGGATTGAAACGGGTTATTAATTATTTCATTTACAGAGGCCAGTTCTGGGATGGCTTCGTCCTAACGTACACACGCCTGGATTTACATTTCACTAATGCTGCGTGAAGAGTTTGACAGAGCACTGAAAGACCTGAGTCGAAACAAGGCCCCGGGAGTAGACAACATTCCATTAGAACTACTGACAGTGTCAGGAAGTCGTTTCTGAAAGTATTTGTATGGACTGTAGCCATGTATGGAAGTGAAACATCGACGATAAATAGTTTGGACAAGAAGAGAATAGAAGCTTTAGAAATGTGGCGCTACAGAAGAGTGGTGAAGATTAGACGGGTAGATCACATAACTAATGATGAAGTATTGAATAGAATTGGGGAGAAGAGGAGTATTTGGCACAACTTGACAGAAAGAAGGGACCGGTTAGTAGGACATGTTCTAAGGCATCAAGGGATCACAAATTTAGTAAAAAATCGTGGAGGGAGATCAAGAGATGAATACACTAAGCAGATTCAGAAGGATGTGGGTTGCAGTAAGTACTGGGAGATGAAGAAGCTTGCACAGGATAGGGTAGCATGGAGAGCTGCATCAAACCAGTCTCAGGACTGAAGACCACAACAACAACAATGCTGATAATTTCACTAAGAACGAACAGTTACTATAGTACATTAAACATGCTTCCTTAAGTTGTGAATAATTTATTATAAGGAGTAGACATGAACTCACATTCAGTGTGAAGCGCTGCCGTCTATAAGAGAACACACGCGCAGAAACTGACATTTCAAACCCACAGAACTACAGAACTGAGGCAACCCTCTAACGTTCAGTAAACGGTATCCGCAGGAGAAGTGTGGAGGAGGTAAGAAAGTGAAAATGCGGTTGTGACCTAGAATTCTCGAAGCCTGCAGACTGAGTGGCTGATGTCATCTTCAGGTGTTTGCGTCTCTCTCTCACTCCCCCCGCCCTCTCTCTCTCTCTCTCTCTCTCTCTCTCTGCACATACACAAACATGAGAATGCTCGCGAGCACACACACACACACTTACACACACACACACACACACACACACACACACAAACGCGAACAAAGAATCATGCATACCTCAATTGCCAAACACCTTTAGTGACAGATGGACAGTCGGGGTACTAAGTACGATTATTTATTCATTCGTCTAAAAAATATGTTAGCAATATTCCTTTGATTCCATTACACATGACAGTTTTTTAATATACTATGTCCATTTCCTGTGTATGAAACTGGGAATACAATTCCGATTCTGGATCAGAAATGACCGTGATGGCGGTCATTGACCTTCAACCACTTGTCACGTGACCTTGAAGGTCATGCATGACGTCATCAGTGTCTTCGATACTTGAGTACTTGACGTGTTGATCCTTATCAGTGACATCATCAACAAATAGAATAAAATAAATTTAAAAAATCGGACTACCTCTGTCGTGCCGCCTACCCCTTCCGGCCTCTCTTCTTCCTGCTCCGTCATCGTCATCCAATCACAGCAGTGTGTTAGCAATGGAAGAGACAACCAAAAATTCAAACTGGTGGAACTAACCCAATTGTGCTTCGAAAAATTAAAAACCTCCACCCTTCCCTCTCCCGTCCCCTCCTCCTTATGGCCAACCAACAGCGTAGTATTAAAATTGAAACAGCCAATCGAATAACCCATGACAGCGGAAATACCCCAGCTGTCTAGCAGGATATTTTAAACCTCCCTTCCCTCCTCCACTTGAAAATCAAAGATACACACTGTTCACTTGGAAGTCACACACCTCTGGCGGAATTTTTTAATGATGAGTACAAACAGTCTGAAACTATATTATTATCGAGGGACATTTTACATACACTTCAAGCCATGCCCTTTCCCCCTCCCCTCCTACCTATATCCAACCAGTCACAATATACATACACAAAAAAAGTTTTGCGTCACCTCGTTTCCCAGAAATCCTGAAGATAGACGTTGACTGTGGATATTGTATCACAGACAAGGTCCCTTTGAATGTTCAGAGAACACGGTTCCTTTGAATGTTCAGAGATGTCACTAAACCCGCCCAAATATGTAAACAACCATGCATGAGCAGCGCCTATTAGACGGAGGGAGTCCGACAGCCGATCAGTTTCAGTCATCCTACCAGAAAAACTGTACGCAATAGGCTGCATGATGTCCAACTTCACACCCGACGCCCATGAAGAAGTCCATCTTTGCAACCACGACACCATGCAGCGCGGTACATATGGGCCCAACAACATGTCGAATGGACCGCTCACGGTTGGCATCACGTCCTCTTCACCGATCAGTGTCGCACATGCCTTCAACCAGAAGATCGTCAGAGACGTGTTTGGAGGCAACCCGGTCAGACTGAACACCTTAGAAACACTGTCCAGCGAGTGCAGCCAGGTGGAGGTTCCCTGCTGTTTTGGGGTGGCATTATGTGAAGCCGACGTACACCGCTAGTGGTAATGGAAGGCGCCGTAACGGCTGTACGATATGTGAATGCCATCCTCCGACAAATAGTGCAACCAAATCGGCAGCATATTGGCGAGGCATTCGTCTTCACGGACGACAATTTGCGCCCCCAATGTGCACATCTCGTGAATGACTTCCTTCAGGATAACGACATCACTTGACTAGAGTGGCCAGCGTGTTCTCCAGACATGAACATGCCTAGGAAATGTTAAAAAGGGCTGTTTATTCACGACGTGACCTACCAACCACTCTGAGGGATCTACGACGAATCGCCGTTGAGGAGTGGGACAATCTGGACCAACAGTGCCTTGATGAACTTGTGGATAGTATGCCACTGCGAATACAGTCATGCAGCAATGCAAGAGGACGTGCTACTCGGTATTAGAGGTACCAGTGTGTACAACTATCTGGACCACTAGCACTGAAGGTTTTGTTTGTATGGTGGTACAACATGCAATGTGTGGTTTTCATGAGCAATAAAACGGGTGGAAATGATGTTTCTGTTGATCTCTATTGCAATTTTCGGTACAGGTTCCGGCACTCTAGGAACCGAGGTGATGCAAGACATTTTTCTGATGTGTGTAGTATTAAAAGAGACGTATAAATGGCGCCACATACACACTTCCCCTTAAAACACAAACAGAATTATTATATTTTTGAAAGTAAAAGGTATTCATTATTCCTGGCATAAAAACGGTGCCAAGTTATACTTTCAACAAACTCATACATACCTCTGATCTAATTGTAAAAGCAATGCCAAGATCAAAATTATGCTTTATTTACGTACAAATACATAACTCTAGCGTAAAATTAAAATGACTTCAAGGTCAGAGATACGCAGTGTTTATGTAAAACGGCACTTGCGCGCGCGTACACACACACACACACACACACACACACACACACACACACACACACACACAATTATATTTCTAACCTAACAAACTCTTCATATGACAACAAATTTAAGCTATCTTATAGGCTCGAAATTCAGTAGCTAGCACTGACTGCACATACATACTGCCAGCTTGCAAAATCCCCTCGATTTACTAAGCAGACATAAAAGTTTCACACTTGCGCCTCGATTGTGTTGGAAGTGGTTTACGTGGCATACACTATAACTGGTTATGCCTTCCCTCCAGAGACTACGCTAGTTAAGGCAATTCTTTCATGGATTACCTTAATGAATCGGCACATAGAACTTTCTCATTCCTGTTTTCTGTGAACCTCTTATAGATGCTGTCCCTCGAAACAATTCTTGTAGCGCATTTGGTTCTTCAACAGATGCAAGCAGGCTATCTGTGATTATAAGAGGGCATTTGAATAGCTAATTTACTTGAAATAAGTCTCGGGTTGCCATTATGATTAGATTGTAGCGAAAACCACAGAGAGTAACAGTTAAGTAGTCTGAAACGATTCATCTCCTAATGTTAATAAATTTCGAGAACATGGTAAAGCCAGATATCATATACGAACAGTCTCCGAGCACATATTGTCGCCGACTGGCTAGTTGGCATGCGGCCGAAATATCTTACATCGCATAACTTCATAACTCTACGTACATATTCGGTAATTTGATAATATTCATTTCTCTACTGAATTAAATGGTTTAATGCATAGCAATCTTATGGTATTACAGCCCTTATGGACCATAAGCTCCTCTTAGTATCCGCTATGTCAAAAGTAGACTTTAATAACTAATAATTAATGAAGGTAATTCCGAGTTTTGGGCCAGAACACTTGCGGGGCCCGTAAGTACTGACTGCCATGCAAGATTCGCTCTCAAGATTCGTGTACTTCTCCCCACAAGGGGCGTTCGGCAAATTTGAAAAAAATGACATATTTGCTGTAGGACATAGCGAAATATTACCGCTTCAGCTCCTATTGTTTCATGAAGTTCCAGTTGGTGGTGGCACTATATTTAGCCATCAGAGTGGCGTCTGTTACGGAGGTCCGTTCCAAGCAGAGAGTTGTCATTGTGTTTCTTTTAGCGGGAAAACTGAGTATCGCAGATATTCATAGGCGCTTGCAGAATGTCTACGGAGACCTGACAGTGAACGAAAGCGCGGTGAGTCGTTGGGTGAGGCACCTCTCATCATCGCAACAAGGTAGAACAAACCTTTCTGATCTCCCATGTGCCGGCTGGCCGCACTTAGCTGTGATTCCAGTGTTGGAAAGTGCGGACACTCTCATTCGAGATGATCGACGGATGATCACAATCGAACAGCTTGCTGCGCAACTGGCTGCCTCTCTGGGTGGTGCTGACACACTTGGCCACCAGCTGGGGTACTCAAAGGTGTGTAACCGCTGTGTTCCTCGCCGCTTAGCATAAAACGATAAAGACTATGAAGGACCACCTCTGCGGGACTGCTTGCGCGCTACGGTCCTGATTGTGTCAATTTTATGTCGAACATCGTCACAGGCGATGAAGCACAAGTTCACAACTTCGAACCGAAACAAAACGGCAATCGGTGGAGTGGCGCCACACCGTCTCTCCTCCGAAGAAAAAGTTGAAAGCCGCACCCTCAGCCGATAATGTTATGGCGACGGTCTTCTGGAACTCAGAAGGGATTACTCTGTTTGATGTCCTCCATCATGGTGCAACGATCAACTCTGAAGTGTATTCTACTACCATCAGGAAATTGAAGAAACAACTTTAGCGTGTTCGTCGCCACAAAAGTACAAACCATCTTCTCTTTCTACATGGCAACGTACGGCCTCACTGAAGTCTCCGCACCCGAGAGAAACTCACAAAACTTCATTGGACTGTTCTTCCTTCCTACCCTAGAACCTAGATCTCGCACCTTCCGATTTCCGTCTGTTTGACCCAACGAAGAAAGCACTCCGTTGGATACAGTACCTGGATAATGGGGACGTTATTGATGCTTCAAGAGGTTGGTTCCAACGTCAACCAGTACAGTGGCACCATGCGGGCATACAGGCCCTCCCAGTAACGTGGCGTAACGCCGTCGCATTGAACGGAGATTATGGTGAAAATTAGGATTTTGTAACCAACCAAAACTGTGTTGAATAATGTGGTGTATTGGAATCCTGAATAAAACTAGACTTCTTTCAGAGAGAAAATATGCTCCATTACTTATTGAACGCCCCTCGTAGCATTTCCGAAATGTCTCTTTAGCTACCAGTTCACTGGCCGCGCAATATGTGAAGGAGGCCCATTTTGTATAAAAATGATCCTGCCCACACATCCACGCTGTTCAAGGGTCAGAATAAATTTGGTGCGCAGAAACCTCTCATAGCGTTTCCCAGCGTTGGCACAAGTAACAGGACACGTAGCACTCGTCTTCTGGAAAAAATAGAGCCTTACGATAAACCGATGTCGTCAATGCCGACCACAGAGTCATCTTTGCAGAATGAAGCGGTACCGGTTGCTGTGCGTGCGGATTTTCCGTTGCCTATGTTCTGTAATTCTGTGTATTGGCATTTCCTTGGAGATGGAAGTAGGCTTCGTCTATGTGTACAGTGTTCCATGGCCATTCAGTGCCCACGTCCATGAGAGCAAGAAATTCCAGAGCAAACGTTTGTCTTGCTGGCAGGTCAGCAGGAAGCAACTCCTGAACTTGGGTTTGAACAGCAATGTAGGATGTTTCGTAGTATTTCATGGACCATGCTCGTAGGCATGTCCAACATTCGGGCAATTCCCCGTGCAGATTAGATTAGATTAGTTTTTCGTTCCATAGATCCGTGTTGAGGAGATGCTCGTGGATGTCGAACATGTCATTTTTTTTAATGCTGAAATAACAATACTAATAGTATGAATATATACAATACATTATTTGTTTCTATTAAAAAATTCGTCAATGGAGTAGAAGGAGTTGGCCACTAGTAAGTCTTTCAGGCTCCTTTTAAACTGATCTTTATTTGTAACTAAATTTTTTATGTTTGCTGGTAAATTATTAAAGATGAGTGTCCCTGAGTAGTGGACCCCTTTTTGAACTAAAGTAAGTACTTTGAAGTCCTAGTGCAGATCATTTTTGTTCCTGGTATTGTATGTATGATCTGAGCTGTTTGTTGGAAAAAGAGATTTATTATTTAGGACAAATTTCATTAAGGAGTAAACATACTGAGAGGCTGTAGTTAGTATACCCAGTTCTTTGAAGAGGTTTCTACAGGAGGTCCGTGAATTTACTCCACAAATAGTACGTTTTACAGGCTTTTGGACTCTGAAAACTTTTGTTTGACTTGAAGAGTTACTCCAAAATATTATACCATATAACATTATGGAATGAAAGTAGGCAAAGTATGCAAGCTTTTTCATTTTTATGTCGCCTATGTCTGCTAACACTCGAATTGCAAATACAGTTTTGTTAAGGCGTTTCTTCAGTTCTGTGGTGTGCTCCTCCCAACTGAATTTATTATCAAGTTTTAATCCCAGGAATTTAAGGCTGTCAACCTCTTCTTCTGCTCTTCTTCATACTTTATGCATATGCTGGGTGGAAACCTCTTACAGGTTCTGAATTGCATATAGTGAGTCTTTTCGAAGTTTAATGTCAGTGAGTTGGCTTTAAACCATATATTAATATCCATGAAAATATCATTAACAGATCTTTCTAGAACTACACTCGACATACTATTTATTGCAATACTTGTGTCATCTGCAAACAAAACGAACTCTGCTTCTGGCAGTGTAACTGATGAGAGATCATTAATGTACACAAGAAAAAGCAATGGCCCTAAGATGGATCCTTGTGGGACACCACATGTAATTACTTCCCATTCTGATGATGACTGGTGACTTAATTCACTAGCCCCTTGCACTGACATCCTTTGTTTCCTGTTAGCGAGGTATGACTTGAACCATTTTGCAGCACTGCCCGTGACAACATAGAATTCTAATTTATTTAAATGATGTTGTGGTTCACACAATCGAATGCCTTTGACAAATCACAGAAAATACCTGCTGCTTGTAACTTCTACATCTACATCTAAGTGTACATGATTCCTCTGCAATTCACATTTAAGTGCTTGGCAGAGGGTTCATCGAACCACAATCTTACTATCTCCCTACCATTCCACTCCCGAACAGCGCGCGGGGAAAACGAACACCTAAACCTTTCTGTTAGAGCTCTGATTTCTCTTATTTTATTTTGATGATCATTCCTACCTATGTAGGTTGGGCTCAACAAAATATTTTCGCATTCAGAAGAGAAAGTTGGTGACTGAAATTTCGTAAATAGATCTCGCCGCGACGAAAAACGTCTTTGCTTTAATGACTTCCATCCCAACCCACGTATCATATCTGCCACACTGTCTCCCCTATTATGTGATAATACAAAACGAGCAGCCCTTTTTTGCGCCTTTCGATGTCCTCCGTCAATCCCACCTGGTAAGGATTCCACACCGCGCAGCAATATTCTAACAAAGGACGAACGAGTGTAGTGTAAGCTGTCTCTTTAGTGGACTTGTTGCATCTTCTAAGTGTCCTGCCAGTGAAACGCAACCTTTGGCTCGCCTTGGTATTTAATGAATTAAGTACAATTTCATGGTAGATGTAACTAGCCTTTTCGATATCGGAACCCTTCAGAAATCCAAACTGTGTTCTTGATAATATGTTATTTGTGGTCAGATGGTTGAGAAGCTGCCTGTACATTACTTTTTCTAAAATTTTTGAGAACGCTGGCAAAAGTGAAATCGGTCTGTAGTTTGATGGTATCTCTTTATCCCCTTTCTTGAATAGAGGCTTAACATCTGCATATTTTAGCCAGTCAGGAAATGTCCCAGTTATAATTGACTGCTTACACAAGTAACTTAGAATTGTACTAAACTCACAAGAACATGCCTTAATTAACTTTGTTGATATTTCATCGTAACCACTAGAAGGCTTCGTTCTTAAAGATTTTGTTATGGAAGTTACTTCTTTTGGTGAAGTGAGTGACATATTCATGTACCTGAAGCTATTTGTAAAGGCTAGTTTCAGATATTCAAGGGCATTATTTACTGATCCTGACAATCCCATTCTATCAGTAACGGATATAAAGTACTTGTTAAATAGATTTGCCACACTATGCCCATAGGTTACTAATGTGTCATCTACCCTTAGTGCTATTTGCTCCTGTTCCTTTCTGGTTCTACCAGTCTCCTCTTTCACTATAACCCATATTGTTTTTATGTTGTTCCCTGACATTGCTATCTTCTTCTCGTAGTGCATTTGTTTAGATGTCTGAATTACTTTTTTTTCATATTTTACAGTATTCCTTGTATTTAGCTAAATAATCAGCATTGGAGCTATTCTTGGTCGACAGATACATTTTCCTTTTTGTCTTACAGGAAATCTTTATTCCTTGTGTGATCCATGCCTTTATTATAGACTTCTGTTTAATTTGAGTAACTTTTAGAGAAAAACAGTTTTCAAACATGGTATTGACATTGTTCATGAAGGTGTTATATCTTTCATTCATGTCATGAGCACTATAAACATCTTTCCAGTTCATATCATTGAGCAGTTTTCTAAAACAGTCAATGTTTGGTTGATTGAATACTCTCCTGTACTCAGATTTCGCAGTCTTGATAATCTGCTTGGAATTTATATCTAAAACAAGGAGCTGCATGTCATGATCTGATAGTCCATTTGTTACAGGTTTTATGATATGATTTCGTTCCTTTGATTTGTCTATAAAAATGTTATCAAAGGCTGTCCTTGAGGATTTAGTGAACCTAGTTGGAAAGTTTACAGTGTGAGTTAGATTGAGAGACAACATTACTAACTGCAGTAAATGTTTACTGGAAGATTGCAATAGAAACTCTGTATTAAAGTCACCAGAAATCAAAATTTGTTTGTTTCTTCCTGCTAAATAACCCAAAAGAGGTTCTAGATTATTTATGAATAGATTATAATTTCCTGCAGGTGCTCGGTAAATAGTTACTATTACATAGGATCTGTTATGGACCTCTACTTCTGTTGCACATGCTTCTAGATGCTGCTCTAAACAGAATTTTTTAATGTCAATGTTCTTGAGTTTATGACAGTTTTTAATAAATGTGGCAACTCCTCCTCCATCCATATCTACTCTGCAGAAGTAGGAAGCCAGCTTAAATCCTGAAATGTCTAACACATCTATACCAGTGGGTGTCCCTCTGACACCTGTGACCACTGGTATTTTACCACTTTTGATAGTGCCCCCCTTAAGTTTTCTGCAATCCACCCAGACAGTTTTCCCTTCCCTTTCCTATTGAGGTGAAGGCCATGCCTAGTGTAGTCCCACCTATCGACAGCATCCACAGGAATCAAACCAATATGGTACCCTATTTCCGTCCTAAGCAGCCACTCTAACTCCAAGTTCACCCTCCCTACAGAAGAATTCAAATGCGGCCGATCATGGCGTCTCAACACAGACACAAATCCCACACTCGTATGCTTCGTTACTGATGCTACCTTCACCAGGTCACTCTCTATGGAATATTCAGAGTCTCTGTCAATGCTATTTCTTGGACCACCCACTATAACCACGGCATCCTCCTTCGTGAAATCCTTGCACAAAGAACCTACATCCTCCGTTACCTGACCCAAATCTGCACTAGGCTTGAAAAAGTTTGTGACCTGGTACTGTGGACCTAGATTTTCCTGCAGTAGTTGGCCAACACCTGTACCATGGGAACTACCTAACAACAGAACTTTCTTTCTCTTTACAAATTTCCCTACCTTTTTCAAGTCCTTGAAAGCTTGTTACGCCCTTGGTACAGCTTCAGCTACATGAGGCTTATCCGATTCTGACTGAGGCAACAGGTCAAATCTATTTTCAAGATTTATCACAAAGCTGTCAGATGCACTCCTTTGGCTGTTCCTCCTATTACCTGTTGTCACTTCCCACCTCTGTTCACCCTTCTCCCTCTTTAACCTGTCCAGATCCTTCCTTCCTTTATCTAGGTCAGCTTGAAGAGCTGCAATTCTCCATTCCTGTTCCAGTATTTACCTATCTCTATAGCAGATCCTACAATACCACTGGTGAGCCTCATTTCCCACGCCACTACATTCGCACCAATGAAAGAAACTACAGCACCCATCACACCGTACCCCGGAACTAACGATCCTACGGCATGTCACACACTTCTCACTCATGGTAAAAACAGAAATCGCATAAAGTGATTTAAGTACTGAATAATACGTAAACAAAGGAGACTAGAAACTATTCACGCAGATATAAATAAATTGAAAAAGTATTGAATAAAAAAACTGGTGATTACATATAAGTTTAAGTCACTGCTTACTTACGATACGCGCGCGTGAAATTAAGCCTAAAATCCGTGCTATAGGCGTGAGAAGGAAAATAAACTTCTTACCCCGTTTAATCTTATTTAACACTTCACTAACACTTCCACTGATGTAACAACACTTATATTTATACCAACTGGAAACGTTTACCTATAAGTTTAATTCACAGCTTACTGCATGGTTTGCACACCACCGCTCGACCCCTGTTGCAAAGCTGTGGCAATATCTTCAACAGACATCAAATCAACTGCTTTCCTCCCTCTGCAACACTGAACTTCAAAAGAACCTGTCTTTTCGAATTTTGTAATCATTTTCTCCTGACCCTTAGCAGATATAGGACCATTGCCTTCTTACATATTCTTGAGTGTACGGCATTTCTGCAGGGCTACCGGCGCACTCTCACCGTTCTTGTAAAAGAAATTTTCCAGTAGGGCGCTATCTCTCATGGAGACAGTCATGTTGAGAGTCTCGAACGCCAGCTGAAGAACAGAGAACAGCCGTGTGCATAATCTGATACTTTCAGTGCCGTCTAGTGGTCAAATTTGCGTTTGTTTTTTATTTTTTTCCATGACGTTTCCCCCTGCGTCGACAATATTCTATTCAAATTTTACACCATTCTGAGCAGTCTTTCTCTTCCTACAGCGCTTGGGAACTGGAACTTTAATTACGGACACCCTGTGTAGTGTTTGTGTTTCCTTCCATTACCTCAGTAGTAGATTATAATGGTACCGTAATTTGAGACAATTTTGTGTGTGTGTGTGTGTGTGTGTGTGTGTGTGTGAGAGAGAGAGAGAGAGAGAGAGAGAGAGGGAGAGAGAGAGAGAGAGAGGTGTTAGAGGTGTTTTATGGAGTACAGTATTTTTGACAAATGAAATACAAACAGAAATGGTTACTGTGAATGAGGGAGATCAGGTGAGTTAAAGGAGTATAGTATTTGACGTATTAAATATAGACACATCACATCTTTCTAAGGAGTACAGAATTTAACATACTCAGTTAGAAATGATGGTCAGAAGACGATAATGGTCAACGGTTAAGGATAGTCACTGGTCTTTGATGGTCGGTGATCATTGATGGTCAGTGGACAGCGTTGGTCGTTGGTCTGTGATGGTCAGTGGACAATAATGGTCAGTGGTACGTAAGGTAGTGCATGTGTGTGTCTTTGTGTTTGAGTGTGTGTGTGTGTGTGTGTGTGTGTGTGTGTGTGAGAGAGAGAGAGAGAGAGAGAGAGAGAGAGAGAGAGAGAGAGAGAGAGAGAGAGAGAGAGAGATAGGGGGGGGGGGGGGGGGAGAAGGAGAGAGAATTATTACTTTACATGACAGAGATCTATGTTTGTTTAAAAAGTAAGGAGGTGTGTGTGTGTGTGTGTGTGTGTGTGTGTGTGTGTGTGTGTGTGTGTCCGCTTCTGTATGTGAGTGTACGCCACTTCAGGTATATAATGCATATCTTTCACGATGGATTAATTTTAATATTACGCCAAAGGAATTTATATGAACATTTCATAATACACGACTTTGGCCCGGTATCGCTTTAATATTATGTCAGAGATTTGTATGCGTAAGTAAACAATGTAACCTGACATCATTTTTATGCTGGAAATAGTGAATATAATTTGCTTCTAGGTGGAAGTTACGTAATTTTTTACTACATTAATGGTGAGATTTCTACGTCTCATTTGAATACTACGCTCAGACTGGTCGGATATAGGAACGACGGGAGGGTGAAGGGGCATGACTTGATGTGTACATAAAATGTCTTTCGGGAATAATGTATTTTGACACCATTTCATTACGCCAGAGGTATGAGGCTTCAACACAAACAATGTACGCTAAGCTGACAAAAGTCATAGGATAGAAATATGCACATACACAAATGGCGGTAGTATCGCGTACACAAGGTATAAAAGGGCAATGCACTGGCGACGCTGTCAATTGTGCTCTGGTGATTCATGTGGAAAGAATTCCGACGTTTTATGGCCGCACGACGGGAATTAAGAGACTTGAAATTGTCAAGAGTCTGCCGAGAATACCACATGCCAGACATTACCTCTCACCAAAGACAACGCAGTGGTCTACAGCCGTAACTTGACGGACGACCGAGAACAGCGGCGTTTGCGTAGAGTTATCAGAGCTAACATACAAGCAATACCGCATCAAATAACCTCAGAAATCAATGTGGGACGTACAACGAATGTATCCGTTAGGACAGTGTGGCGAAATTTGGCGTTAACGGGCTCTGGCAGCAACCCACCGGTACGAGTGCCTTTGCTAACATCACTTCATCGCCTGTAGCCTCTCTTCTGGGCTCGTGACCACATCGGCGGAACCCTAGACCACTGAAAACAATAACCTGATCAGATGAGCCTCAATTTCAGTTGGTAAGAACTAATTATAGCTTTCCAGTGTGTGCACCACACTCTGACCCCACGAAGTCATGGATCCAAGTTGTCAACAAGGCACTGTGCAAGCTGGTGGTGACTCCATAATGTTGTGGACTGTGTTTACACGGAATGATCAGGATTCTCTGAATGTTCGGCTACTTGGTGACCATTTGCAGGCATTCTTGGTGTTCCAGCGTAACGTCAAGCGCTGGCACGTCTGTGCTGAATATCAGAGCAGAGAGGGCTGTGAGACGACGTCGGGCAATACTAGCTGGCGGACTCCGCTCTAGGTCGACACCGAGACAGTAGCGGCCTCTTCACGAAGAGAATATAAGCGCCACGCCGCCTAGCCCCCGCCGAGTTGAAGACGAGCCGTCCCACGAACGCTGCAGCAGTGACTTAAGAACTGTATTGTTTGCTTATATTGGAACTGTATGTACTGAGCCGGCCGCGGTGGCCGTGCGGTTCTAGGCGCTCCAGTCCGGAGCCGCGCTACTGCTACGGTCGCAGGTTCGAATCCTGCCTCGGGCATGGGTGTGTGTGATGTCCTTAGGTTAGTTAGGTTTAAGTAGTTCTAAGTTCTAGGGGAGTAATGACCACAGCAGTTGAGTCCTATAGTGCTCAGAGCCATTTGTATGTACTGAAGGACATTGATTATTTGCATGGCGCAATTTGTTTGCGACACACCTTTGTGAATACGCGAAGTACTGTCATTTATCTTACTGTAATAAACTACATTAACACGACTTTCTTGAATTGTTGCCTAGCGATCCGAGAAAGCAGGTTTAAAAATAAACTGGCTCTGAGCACTATGGGCTTAACATCTGAGGTCATAAGTCCCCTAGAACTTAGAACTACTTAAAGCTAACTAACCTAAGGACAACACACACATCCATTCCCGAGGCAGGATTCGAACCTGCGACCGGAGTGGTCGCGCGGTTCCAGACTGAAGCGCCACACAGATCGCCCGACATGAATCCCATCGAACATTCATGGAACACAAGCGGGAGGTCAGTTCATGCACAAAATCGTGTACCGGCAACTCTTTCGCAATTATTGACGGCTATAGAGGAAGCATGGCTCAGTATTTCTGCAGGGGACTACCAATGACTTGTTGAGTCCATGCCACGTCGAACTGATGCACTATGCCGGGCAGAATGAGGTCCTGGACGATATTAGGAGGTATCCTGTGACTTTTGTCACCTCAGTGTATATCTTGTACATTCAAGTGGACGCTACGCAGTTTATTACACCTCTTTTTAATACTTCACTATGACTGGTTGGAAACTGGAAGGGGAGGTGGCTTTGAAATTTAGCACTATAATTCCTGGATTATTTTCATCATCCTGGGTTTTTTGATTGGCTCTTTCTCTTTTAATAGTACGCTGTGACTGATTGGAAATAAGGAAATGGGGAGGTGAGAGGGAGATTTCTTATTAACACAGTTGAGTTAGTTTCATCTTTTTGAATTTTTGATTGGTTGATTCATTCTTAATACTTGGTGGTTATAATAAAGATACAGATACTCAAGAACGTGCAGTGTGGGCCGTAATTATCGTACGGCAGTGAAACTTGGTAGATATGCTAGTGTGCTAATGCCGAACTGATTTATGCTGGAAAAAATTAGTTCCAATTTTGGCCACCAGGTGCGAATTTGCACACGGTTTGTAGAATGGTATGACATCTATGCTGTTATATGACAAGCCGTAAGGGTGGGTGAACACGAGAAGAAAGGCAGTGTACTGCTAGCTAAACTGTTTTACGTGAACGGCAGCAATTACAGTGTTGAATTGAGAGAGAATCGCCTACTGAAAGGTGTGAGGAGGGACCAGATGTCATTAAGTGGTTTAAAAAAATGATAATGAAATTCTAAAACATGGATGAGCTTGAAATGTCTCTGTTAGTTTCGTTTCATATTATTTGATTTGTATTTCATGCTGTCGCCATAATATAATTTGTGATTTAGTTGTTTTGGTTCGCATTTGTTACCATTCAGCAATGCAGAGCTACATTACAGTATCGATACTTCCAGCAAGCACCTAATCCTATGCATATCACCTACAATGCAGCTTATCAGTCAAGGCAAAGAGATTTGTACCCTTTCGGTAGTCATTTGAAAGTAGTTAAGTCGGTGGCAGAAAGGACCCCTCTCGTTCCATCCGATTACCTGGGAGAAGTTCTTGTCACCTTTTGCGAGTGAAGATGTTAAGAGTGACTTGGCGCTGGTGAGTGTATCAACGTGGGATGGTGTGTAGCTATTCTAACTGATAAACATGTTTAATTTGCCAGTTCAGTTTCACGTTCTGTGGTCGTGTTAGTATATTTTTCAAAGTTTGGTCACCACTATATTTTCTGTGTTTAGTAAGTTTTTCCGGTCCTTCCTTTGTGTAACCAGGACTCATGATGTAGGAAGTTCGTTAATCTAGCACAGGTTTTCCTCTCTTTTATTTAGAATGTAAGTGTGAACTTTTCTCGAGTGTATGTGTTTTATTTCTTATGATTTCCATTTCGTTTCAGTTTTTCCCGATCACAGGGTCCCGGATTCGATTCCCGGCTGGGTCAGAGATTTTCGCCGGCCGCGGCGGCCGTGCGGTTCTAGGCGCTTCAGTCCGGAACCGCGGAACTGCTACGGTCGCAGGTTCGAATCCTACCTCGGGCATGGATGTGTGTGATGTCCTTAGGTTAGTTAGGTTTAATTAGTTCTAAGTTCTATGGGACTGATGACCTAAGCTGTTAAGTCCCATAGTGCTCAGAGCCATTTGAACCATTTTTCGGAGATTTTCACCTGCCTCGAGATGATTTTTGTGTTGTCCTCATCATTTCATCATCATTCATGACTGTGGTGAGATTGGACTGTGCAAAGGTTGGGAATTTGTACGGGCGTTGATAACCGTGTAGTTGAGCACCCCTCAAACCAAAAATCATCATCATCGTCGTCGTCATCATCATCATCGTTACAGTTTTAAGATTGGTAGCTTTGCTCGTACCACGTGGCGGTAATTTCACTGTGTGTAATTTCTATACCCCCTTGTATATGATTTACTCTTAATTCCGCATGAAATTTTACACCTCTTTGTGTCCATACGGATTACATGTTTTGCGTTCTTGAAGTTTTCACGAGCCCTAGTAATTTTGCTTTGTTGCTCAATATACATGGTATTTGTGGGTGTTTCACGCCAGTGTACCTCAGTTTCAGGTGGAAGATGATAAAGTTAAATTCATTTGTCGGAATGTGTTCCGTAGTGTTACTACTCACAATAATCAATGATAGCTATGGGGATGAACCTCTGATCCTTTTGCTTGTTGCGATGGGCAAAATTCTTTTTATCTGTCTTCTCGTGTGTGCGAATCGTGTATGATTAGGTGAGCTTTTCCCTTGCGCACCTAAGATTTCCTTTTTATTTATCACCACAATATACCTCTGTAGTCAGTATAATAGTGGAATAAGTCAGTTAATAATTAAATAATAGGCAACGATAAATCATAGTTTAAAATTGCTTTGTGAATGTTTAATGTGATGCTTTGTTTCAACAAACTGTGTTAAATTGTGATGACTGTTTCTCAAACAAACCCCTCCCTTTCGTAAGACTATTTTAATGTATCCAACCTAGAGTTTCTGAAGCGCAATAGACAGGCCTTATATTTCTAAATTATTGTCTGATCACTTTTTTTACTTATGTTCCTGTTTGCTCTGAATTATTTGATTTGTCATGTGTATTTAAATTGTTCCCATATGATCTTTCCACCTATTCACTTGGATCTTTAATTCAACTGGGTGGTGACCCAGCAAAATTTTGTGGTACATGGAACTTAAGAGTAGACTGAAAGAATTCCACATTGGCTAACTTCTCCCAGTTTTTGTTTGCGAATCACTTTCCAGCTAACTATTCATTCATTAATAACCATTTAAGCCGGTGGAAGCTATTGACGAGGTTGCTGCTGGTGTGACTGACCATGCACCAGGTGCCCCAGATAGTGCTAGTGCTCGTGCAGTATCACAAGAATTGTCCTTCGCATGGTCAACAAAATGGAAAGTTCTACGGTCTGTTTTACATTTGTACTCCTACAAAAACAAGACGATGCAGCGACTGAAACATCATGATTCGAAGCAACGTTGTGAATTTGCTCTTCGGTTTCTGGCGCAGATCGAAGTTGATCTGCTACGATCAACTATTGATCACGACGTTTTACTTATGCAGCATCTCGTCGACGCCTCCAGTGCTCATATTCAACAAATTGTGTAAGTTGCGGTTAATAACAAAATCAACACTATTCCTTTCTCACTTGTTACACCATTTCTGCCCACGTCCCATTCTAATCCTTCGCATATGGGAACTTTTACAGCGCCAGATTTGCACCTGGTGGCCAAAATTGGAGCAATTTATTTTTCACCGTAAATCGGTTCTGCATTAATGTATTAGAATTTTACCATCTTTCGCAGCCATACGACATTTACAACCAACACTGGAACTCTGAACGTAGCTCCACCTTAATTACAAGGATCCGGTACTTAGATGTGATTGGTAGGAGATTGTGGGATGTGAGAGGAAGGGGCAGGGAGAACAAGAGAGGCAGGGGGAGGGGAACGGGGGAGGGGGGGGGGGGGGAGGGTACGTAAAACGCAACTGAGAGAGTTGGATTCTAAAAATGTATTTAGTGACTGATTGGCCGATTTATTTTATTAATTGGTGGTATAATTGATATAGATTATGATATTATGTGTGCATGCATCAAGATAATTGATGATGTTATTTATGAATTTCATGATCACATGACCGTCACGTAACGATTTTGAAGGCCAATGACGATGTTCAGGGTTGTGACTATTGAGGGATATTTTTAAACAAGAATCGATGTTGTATTCCTACTAATACGTAAAATTAACTTAATCGTAGTAATAGTGATACTGATTGCATGTTAAAACCGGAAAGGAACAAAAAGATTCAAGCATACTTACTATGAGTTCAAAAATCCATTATGTGTATTTCCGAAACTGTTTTCCAGTCCCGCCGGAAACGCGCAGTATTTCAATACTTGAGTATCAGACAACGAGCTGTAAAACGTATCAGCTGCAAAATTTAAGACACCTGCTATGAATGTCACCTGTGACAAGATTTTCCTCTAATACAACCTACTTTCCTATTCAGTAATGAGCTTTTATTTTATGAATGCAAAATTTATATTCGAGGTCAATGCAACTGATCTGGGATAAAACTACATTAACATATTAAATTTAAAAAATTGGTACGATTCGCCAAATTTTAGAACATGCTCATACTGATAATTATTATTTTGAAAAATAAATGAAATATCTGTAATTTTCAGAAAAATCAGTATTAAACATCTAAAAATTATGAAGATAAAGTCAGTGAAATATGAAGGTATAAGCCGTTGTTGAATGTAGTCCCAGTGGTACATCGGAAAAAAATATCGCTCCATTTTTGTGATGAAAGAATCATTTATTTCACAGTGTATGATATATTAGCACATTTGAAGACATGTTAACTCTGCGATCAACTACTGTCTTTAAACAGATGCCGCCACCTACTGGGAACATGCTGAAACGAAGACAGGCGGTGCGCTGGAAGCACAAGTTCTAACGTATATGCTGCAATGAGGAACACCGGGCCTAGTTAATTGCCTGAGATACAAAAAATTATGGTTCGGTGTAGGATATATGCTACGTAACGGCTGAGGAGGCTATACACGATATGCCCCAAGTGTGAGTGATTAGTCCAAGTGCAAGTAGCACAGGAAAAGTAACGAAACAGAAGCCCAGTTAATTTTTGCCTGTGTGTAAAGCTTAAAGTGGTAAATACACACTAAGTTCAATTACATCCCTTTCTTACCATTGACGTATTGCACAACTCTCACGACCTACTTCTAAAATTGCTGACTTTTTCGATGGTTAACTACAGTAGCTCTTATGCAGGCCCGAAACTGATATATCAGATTTTAAAATAAACACAATTAAAGTGCGATATATAGTGGCAGAATATCACTCTTGTGTGATAACCGTTGTCCACGGTTTTATTTCTTTGTACTTCATCTAGGTAGCATTTCCATTCATTTCGCTGCTTACGTACTTTGACGAGCAAACTTTAACATAATAACGTTACTTACGGACCACTGCTGTTACGTTTGAACAAGTCGATGTCGGCATACTTCCCATTACTATTAACGTTAATCTTTTCTTGACGAGACCATGTATCTGTTTTTCTCTTAGCATGTATGTTATCCAGGTGAGAGGGAAAATTTTTAATTATAGATACGAAGGAACTGCTCAGCTGAGAAACGATGATCCCAACAAGAAAACTAAACGGAGATTAGGGTTTCACGCCCCGTCGACGACAAAGTCATTAGAGATGAAGCATCTACATCTACATCTACAAACATACTCCACAAGCAACCACACGGTGTGTGGCGGAGCGTACCCCATACCATAACTAGTAGTTTCCTTTCCCGTTCCACTCGCAGATAGAGCGAGAGTAAAACGACTGTCTATATGCCTCCGTATGAGTCCCAGTTTCTCTTGTCTTATCTTCATGGTCCCTACGCGAAATGTATGTTGGCGGCACTAGGATCGTTCTGCAGTCAGCTTGAAATGAAGGTTCTCTAAACTTTCTCATTAATCCTCTTCCAAATGAATGTCTTCCTCCCTCCAGAGAGTACCATCTGAGCACTTGCAGCATATCCGTAACACTTGCATGCTGATCGAACCTACCGTTAACAAATCTAACAGCTCGCGTCTTACTTGCTTCGATTCTTCTTTCAATCCGACATGGTGCGGATCCCAGTCACAGGAAGAGAACTCAAGAATAGGTCGCACTGGCGTTCTATGTGCGGCCTCTTTTACAGATGAACCGTACTTTCCTAAAATTCTCCTAATAAATCGAAGTCGGCCATTCGCCTTCCTTACCACAATCCTCACAGGCTTGTTCCATTTTGTATCGCTTAGCAATGTTACGCCCAGATATTTAAACGATGTGATTAGGGCAATTAGAACACTACTAATGCTGTATCCAAACATTACAGATTTGTTTTTCCTTCTTATCCGCAGTAACTTACAATTTTCCACATTAATACCCAGCTGCCATTCATCACACCAACTACAAATTTGGTTTAGGTCATCTTGTATCGACCTATAGTCACTTATGTTGGACATCTTCCTGTGCACCACAGCATCATTAGTGAAGGACCACAGATTGCTGCCCACCCTGTCTGCGAGATCATTTATGTAAATAGAAAATAATAATGGTTCTGTCACACTTCCCTGGGGCGCTACTGATGTTGCGCCTGTCTCCTATGGACACTCGCCGTCGATGACGACATACTGGTTTATATTACTTAAGAAGTCTTCGAACCAGTCACATAATCTGGGAGCCTATTCCATATGCACGTACTTTCGTTAACAGTCTGCAGTGGGCTACGGTGTCGAACGCTTTTCGGAAATATAGAAATATGTAATGCGCGTGTTGCCCTTCATCCATAGTTCGCAGTATATCATGTGAGAAAATAGCAAGTTGGATTTCGCACGAGGGATGCCTTCTAAAGCCATGCTGATTCGTGGACATCAACTTTTCGGTCGCTAGGAGGTTTATTGTATTCGAACTCAGAATATGCTCTAGAATTCTGCAGCAAACCGATGTTAAGATTATTGGTCTGTAACTTTGCGGGTCCGTTCATTTAAGCTTCTTAAGTACTGGAGCCGCCTGCGCACAAGCTCAGAAAGGTGAAGGATTCGAAACGAAAGTGGACGTTCCCTTTCAATGGAACTATCCAGAAAGTTGCCATAACTGATTTAGGGAAACCAGGTAAAACCTCAGTCTGGATATCCAGACAGATATTTTAACCCGTGTGTTCTCAAATACGCATCAGTGTCTTACCACTGTAAAACTTCGCTGCATAAGAAGGGACTTCGTATAATTTCATAGTTATTCACGCATTTATCGTCGTCTGTCTTAGCTGCTAACCAGTTTGAGATGGTCTCGATATCAGCGTTGTGTATGTGTGTGTGTGTGTGTGAGAGAGAAAGAGATAGAGAGAAGATTTAGAGCTCTCAGCAGAGAGTTAGTTACCCCCACCGTTTAAATATTCGCACAAGGATGTGGTTCAACCTCGCAAAGCGTAATAACGCTAAAATATTCATTAGTTAAAATTGCACTCACCCTCTTCCATTTTCATTCGTATTCTGTTCCCCATTCATTCGTACATTCACAGTAATAGTAAACATTAAGAAATTTTAACTTTGTCATTGTTCCCAAACCTTCTTAAAACCGGCAAAGGCTAAAATAAATACTCAGAGAAATGTTACTGGCTGATACCTTACAAAAAATGGGATAAACTAATAATCCTGGTACTACATTAAAAGCTTATCTTTTTCCGTTTTAGGTATGTTGAGGGATTTCACAAGAGCTTAAAATTTATACTACATTTCTCTCTTTGTCTGCCAAAACAGTGGACAGAATTAGCAGGGCCCCGTGTGCCACTGCCACCGCGTTGCAGCAGCCGTCAACGCTACCGCCAAGCCTGCGACTATGCACGCGTAACACCACTCTGTCAGCCAAGTCCCCACACTGATACTGCTGTCGTCCTTGAGAGTGTCAGAGTCGTGCGTACAAAGTCCCTCTTTCCCGTTAGTGACAGCTCCGCCCACTGGGACGCCGCACGCATGCTGCAGATTCGTTTTTTTTTTCTTTATTGTTACCTCATGTCCTCGTTCCATATGGACGGGGGCTGGGCTGTGAGCAGTACAATATTCCACTCTTCAGCCAAAGACATTTTTAAAAATATAAAAAAGATGAGAAAACATCATGAGAAATGAATTTATTTTTTAAATTAAAACACGGATATCTAACATAGACAATATATACATTTAAAACCACATTGCACATTTGTGAAACTGTTCCCAGAAAAAGGATTAAAGCAGTGTTGTTTCACTTAAATTCAGAAGGACCAACACTGGGAGAAAATTATTTCGGGAGGAGAGAATATGTTCCATAGGGCTGAGGGATAGCATAACTATGGAAAAGAAGGGCGGAAAGGAGCGCCTGGTCCCCGGCACGAATCCGCCCGGCGGATTTGTGTCGAGGTCCGGTGAACCGGCCAGTCTGTGGGTAGTTTTTCGGCGGTTTTCCATCTGCCTCGGCGAATGCGGGATGGTTCCGCCTCAGTTACACTATGTCGGCGATTGTTGCGCAAACAAATTCTCCACGTACGCGTACACCACCATTACTCTACCTTTCAAACATAGGGGTTACACTCGTCTGGTGTGAGACGTTCCCTGGGGGGGTCCACCGGGGGCCATACCGCACAATAACCCTCGGTTCGGTGTGGGGCTGCGCAGGGCTGAAGTGGACTGCTGTAGTCGTCGTGGGGTTGTGGACCACTGCGGCTGCAGCGGGGACGGAGCCTCTCCGTCGTTTCTAGGTCACCGGTTAACATACAGTACAATACAATACAATAGAAAAGAAGGTAGGTGCTGGGGTGGATAGTGAGAAGACAGAATGTGGGAAAGATAAAGAGTGGGGAGGAATTCCATGTGTGGGTGTGGCCATGGCAATAAAAGGAAAGGGATGGGGACGAATGGAGAGAAATAGGTGGAGAGGAGTCCTGAAGTGGAGTGGGACACGTGAGGTAGTTGGTAGGAGGGATAAATACCTACATTTACATGTATACTCCGCAAGCTACCATACAGTGCGTGGCAGAGGGTACCCTGTTCCACTAGCAAAGAGAAGGGTGAAAAAAGACTGTCTATATGCCTCCATATAAGCCCTAATTTCTAGTATCTTATCTTCGACGTCCTTACGCGAAATATACGTTGGCAGTAGTATTATCGTTCTGAGTCAGCTTTAAATGGTGGTTCTCTAAATTTTCTCATTAGTGTTCCTCGAAAAGAGCGTCGCCTTCCCTCCAGGGATTACCATTTGAATTCCCGAAGCATCTCCGTAATACCTGCGTATTGTTGGTACGTACCAGTAATAGATCTAACAGCCCGCCTCTGAATTGCTTGAATGTCTGTCTTTAATCTGACGTGGTGCAGATTCCGAACACTCGAGCAGTACAGTATAGACGAAACTAACTTCCTCAAATGTCTCCCACTAAACTGAAGTCGACCATTCAACTTCCCTACTCCAATGCTTAGACATTCGTTCAATTTCATATCGCTTTGCAACGTTACGCCAAGATATGTAAACAAAGTGAATGTGTCAAGCAGGACACGACTAATGCTGTATTCGAAATTTATGAGCTAATTTTTCCTACTCACCTGCATTAACTTCAGTGTTTCTACGTTTAGCTCTACCTGCCATCCATCACACCAACTACAAATTTTGTGTAAGTCACCATGCTTTCTCCAACAGTCACTCAACGACGACACCTTCTCGTACACAACAGCATCATCAGCAAGTAGTTACAGATTGCTGCCCATCCTGTCTTTCAGATCATTTATATGTATAGAGAGAATAACAACAGTCCAATCATAACTTCTCGAGTGCTCCTAACGATACCCTTGCCTCTGATGAACTGTCCCCGTCGAGGACAGCATACGGGCTTCTGTTACTTAAGAAGTCTTCGAGCCACTCACATATCTGGGAACCTATTCCACATGCTCCTACGTTCATTAAAAGTATACATGGAGTGTGAGTAGGTGTATGGACGGTGTGATGTGTTTGTAAAGGCACTGCAGCATGCCGGGGTCGGTGATCAGAGCGGAGACAATGGAGTTATTGGAATCTAGTTTTCGGTTAGTATAGGTGGGGAGGGGAGGGAACTGGATGAGATGGTAGAGGAGTCGTGTGGGAGAAGGTAAACAGATGTGGAGAGCTAGACGGAGAGCGTGGCGATCGAGGATTCGAGTAGAATTTTGGTGGGGTTGAAATCCATGCAACATTTGCATAGCAGAGGATGGGTCGGATCAGGGTTCTGTAGGTGTAGAGGCCGATCCGACCGCCTAATACGAAGTACAGATTAGTAATCCCGATTCCCACCGTTAGTAAGCTATATGTGATGGCGCTGCAGTCACAGTCCATGTGACCTAAGTTAAAATGAGCGGAAAATTGGAAAACACAGTAAGTATATTTATACTATAACAACATCGAAAAATGCTAAGGGAATTCAGTATACTCCTTTGTTTAAAATGATCAATAACCGATACGTATATTCCACAGGAAATTAGAAAAATCACAAAACTATATTCACCCTCTTGCGGATGGACTTACGCAGCGGCTCTGGAGAGAGAAAAAGAAAGAAAGGAAGAAAGAGACAAAGGCAGAACAAATTTAGGTTCTATGCTTAGAAAATTTATCACAGAAAGTTTATTTGAGGGCTGGACGGCACCTATTAAATCAGGCACAAATATGCCCTGGTTGGAGCCAAGCCTCAATTCTGTCATAAACTCGACGTCTTTTATGCGCACACAATGAATCAAGCGCATCTGAGAACGAAGCATGCTTATTCGAACCAGTAAGTCGAATCGTAACCTTCAAAAACTTTGCAGATTTGTATGATGAAAAAAGAACTACATTTTACGATAGTAGCTAGCTGAATGCAGCATTTCAGCAAGAAACATAGTCGGCAGTGTCAGGTGCAGACCTCGGTGCCTCTAATGGAGGGATACTGAACACAGTAGTCCAGTGGTATACAGCCGCAGGCGGTCTGTCCGTAAACAGATCCTGGAGACATGAGTCACGCGGTCCTGTCCTGTGTTACACAAAGCCGCAGCCGCCGGCAACCAAGTCAGAGAATCACGCGCTCTGTTGGCCTAGAGGGAACTCAGAGGCCGAGGGCAGCGCTACAGATCCGCGGAAGGCCACACTCGATCAGTGGGGGAGTGATACTTCTACTTGCTAGCAAGGTGAGACATATGCAGTATAGTGCATACGGAATATCTTTGAACTTTACGTTTTTTACGCCAAAAATCAGTTAACATTGTAACGAAATCGAGGACATTTGTACCTAAACCAATTAATTTTGCGTCAAGTCTGCTCCCTTCCATTACAACTTCATCTGGGCTATATGCACCTATTACGATCCTAGCTGAACGTCTCTGATTTTGTTCCATGTCTGTTGCAAAGCATATTTCATAATCACTCCAAACAAACCTCTACAACAGATCGTCTTAGCGTTTTCTATGCTATTTCCTTGACAAGACACGGCATTTTCCGAGATACTTTCCAGCTGATGTCTTCCATTCACTTTTCCTAACACAGATTTTCTGCGATCGTCTCATTTTTTTGCTTCAGATCTGCTCCCCTACCATTGGACCTGTTCACTGAATAACCAAATATACACGCATCAAAAAACGTTTTGCATCACCTCGGTTCCCAGAATTCCTGAAGATAGAAGTTGACTGTGGATATTGTATCACAGACACAGTCCCTTTGACTATTCAGATATGTCACTAAACGCTCCCAAATATGTAAACAACCATGCGTGAGCAGCGCCTATTCGACAGAGGGGGTCCGACAGCCGATTAACTCCAGTCCACCAGGAAGGAGGTACACGGCTCGTGTTGTCTATAGTTCAGTCATGGATAGAAAGTCAATAGCGCGGTTCGACCGCGTCCGCATTGTTACTTTGTACCAGGAAGGGCTCTCGACAAGGGAAATGTCCAGGCGTCTCAGAGTGAACCAAAGCGATGTTGTTCGAAGACGGAGGAGATGCAGAGACAGGAACTGTCGTTGACATGCCTCGCTCAGGCAGCCCAAGGGCTACTACAGCAGTTGATGACCACTACCTACGGATTATGGCTCGGAGGAACCCTAACAGTAACGACACCATGTTGAATAATGCTTTTAGTGCAGCCACAGGACATCGTGTTATGACTCGAACTGTGCAGAATAGGCTGCATGATGCGCAACTTCACTCCCGACGGCCATGGCGAGGTCTATCTTTGCAACCACGACATCAGGCAGTGTGGTACAGGCGGGCTCAACACCATGCCGAATGTACCACTCAAAACTGGCATCACGTTCTTTTCGCCGATGAGTGTCGCATATGCCTTCAACCAGACAATCGTGTTTGGAGGCTACCTGGTCAGGCTGAACGCCTTAGGCACACTGTCCAGCGATTGCAGCAAGGTGGAGGAACACGGCTGTTTGGGGGTGACATTATGTTGGGCCGACGTACGCCTCTGGTGGTCATGGAAGGTGCCATAACGGTTGTTCAATACGTGAATGCCATCTCAGACCAATAGCGCAACCATATTGGCAGCATATTGGCCAGGCATTCGTCTTCATGGACGACAATTGGCGCTCCCATTGTACACACCTTCTGAATGACTTCCTTCAGGATAACGACATCGCTCGACTTGAGTGGCCAGCATGTTCTCCAGACATGAACCCTATCGAACATGCCTGGGACAGATGAAAGGGACTGTCTGTGGACGATGTGACCCACCAACCGCTCTGAGGGATCTATGCCAAATCGCCGTTGAGGATTGGGACAATCTGGACCAACAGTGCCTTGATGAACTTGTGGATAATATGCCACGAAGAATACAGACATGCATCAGTGCAAGAGGACGTGATACTGGGTATCAGAGGTACCAGTGTGTACAGCAATCTGGACCACCACCTCTGTAGGTCTCGCTGTATGGTGGTACAACATGCAATGTGTGGTTTTCATGAGCAATAAAAAGGGCGGAAATGATGTTGATGTTGATCTGCTTTTTAAATTTCTGTACGGGTTCAGAAACTCTCGGAACCGAGATGATGCAAAATTTTTTTTGATGTGTGTAGTAATTCACTGTCTTAATTTCAGCAAACGATACAGCATCAAGTTATAACACTCTTACATCTCCAGCTAATTAGGTTTTTCTATATGACCATGTACTGAAAGTCGCTAATCTGTGGGGAAAAGGCATCTAGTCCGAAGAATAATGCAAAACCGAGAGAAGTAGATGAAGCTATAATCGAATCGTCTGTGTTCAGAATTTTAGCAATGACGATTAGAAGCAAAGTTCGGTTAACTTTATATATTTTTATTACATAAACTAGTTTTTAATTAACAGCAGTTAGTGGAAAATTTGGAAAAAAGGTTTTCAGTGTGTATCATTAATGAAAATAACCAACGGTCACCAGTTTCTCACCGGAACAAGAACGATTAAATTGAAACTGAACTTTATACTCGTTATCAAGCTTACGTAAGAATAGTTATTGGCATCACGATCAGGAACAGTACCTAACCCACACTTTCAAGTACTTCACACAAGACATGTCACAGTAGTCAGATAATAATCAAATAGCAAACACATACAACATATTATTATAATTTTCAAAGATCAATTAAAGTAAGATTGTTAGCCCGCCCGGTTAGCCGATAGGGGGCCGAACAGCACAATAATCCTGGATTCAGTGTGGGGCGGCGGAGGGCTGAAGTGGACTGCGGTAGTCGTCGTGGGGTTGTGGACCACTGCGGCTGCGGTGCGGACGGAGCCTGTCCGTTGTTTCTAGGTCCCCGGTTAACATACAATAAAATACAATGCAAGATTGTTTACTGGCTGTGGACAGAAACTTTTTGTTACGTTACTCACCGTAATACTGACTGTCGTAATTGCAGCAAGCAGAATGATTGTTGGCGTTTACTCATTGGTAAGGACTGTCATATGCCTAGCAGATACTCTGATATTTCTTTGTAGTAAAAGTTATAAATTATGCCACAAGCTATAAATTAGAACTGAGCTTTCACAGTGCAATTCAGTGTCAAAGTTACGTAAAGTTTTACTACCAATTTTTTTATTATGAAAGTTACTCTATTTTAAGCAAATGAATTAATGCTGGCTTTTGCATCATTCTATTTCTGACATTATTCATACTACAGCCAAAGATTTCATTATTATGTAACTGTCCAAAAGTTGTAAAAATTGTATTTTGATAATCTAGTAAATTAATGTTCACTTCATTTTCAGTGCGTTTTCTGATTATCTCGGTTAATATAAAGGGATAGGATGGATATTACTTGGATGATGACTAAGGAAAACAATGATATTCAAGCAATACTGTGAGGTGTAAAAACAAGCAATCTCCTACTGGGGTGGGTGTGATAATGCAGAGAGATAAGGGGGAGGAGAAGATGGAAAGAGAGAGAGGAGGAGGAGGAGGAGGAGGAGGAGGAGGAAGTGAACACAGAGAGGGAGAGGAGTAGACGGGCAGATAGAGGGAGAGAGGGAAATGGACGGAGAGAGGTGAGAAGGAGATAGAAAGAGAAAGGGAAGAGGAAGAGACAGATAAATAGAGGGGTGAGGAGGAGATGGACAGAGAGAGGAGGGAGGAGGTGATGAACAGAAAGAGAGGTGAGTTGGAAATGGACGCAGAGAGGATAGGAGGACATGGACAGAAAGAGGGGTAGGAAGAGATGGACAGAGAGGGGAGAGGGGAAGGTGGACAAAGAGAGTAGGAAGATGTAAATGGACTCAGAAGGGGGAGGAGGAGAGAAACAGGTGGGAAAGGAGTAGATGGACAAAGGGTGGAGGAGTAGATGGGCAGAGAGAGTGGTGAGGAGCAGACAGATACAAAACAGGGTAGGAGATGGACAGATTGTGGGGCACGAGGAGGTGGACGGAGAGTGGTGGGTGGGGGAACTGAACAGAGAAACGTGTTTGAGCAGATGGACATAGAGGGGTGGAGGAAGGAGGTGGACAAAGAGTGCAGGAATATTGACCTGGACTAATAGATGATTGGAATAAATGTGTATCTGGGCAACACCAGGTACTCAGCTAGTAATAATAATAAACGTTGAGTGAGATGAATGAGTTAGTAGTTACATCCAACTGTGCGTGTCAGTTGTTTTCTGTCTTGAGGTACCACCCGGTGTTGCCAAGAGCTCTGATAACACTTCATAATGATTATCAGCCTTTCACTACAGTCAGCAGAGCACAAGTGGCGAGTCCGCTTATGGCTAGTAACCCTGGACAGAAAAGTGGTAGGGTAGGTGACTGCCGGGCCACGGAAACTGGAACAACTATTTTGGAGTGATAACGTTACATGGTGCCCCCATATCCTCAGGTCATCCATCTTGGGTCGCTATCTTGGATTCTGACATCACTGTTGGCGTCATGGATCATCATCTTGGATGGTGACGTCATAGATGCACCATCTTGGATTGCCACTTTGAATTTTGAAATTGGCACTAGCTTCTATTTCTACAGCGTTATCGTGGAAAAACCCAGTAGGATATAGCTCTGTAAGAGCTAAGAGATCCTTGCGATATCTCTGAGACTCCATCTGTTAATAGCACAATCGGTATGTGGGTGACATAGAAATTATATCAGCCTGTCATGTCGGGTCTACTCTAAAACTCTCACGAAACTCTACAGGTTCAGTGAAGTTTACTGCTGGATGCATGAGATTGAAATGTTTATGGCAGAAGTATGGCTTGGCTATGACCGAGACCTGTTACTGCGTGTTTTAATAGCTTCCGTCCAGCCTACGCCGTACTTTTTTGAGGTGTCTTCGATAAACATAGAAGCATTTTTCTCCTGACCCACTGCACAGCTCTTCCCCCAGATGAACGATATGCCTCCGCGAATATCCCTGGAGATTTTATCTGTGGGTTATTCTTCATTTTAACTGGAGGAGACTACAGAATTTCCCGTCATTTTTAAATGTGGGTTAAAGCGTAAATGTGCTTTTTGCATTTTCATATTTCCCCGCCATTGGAACTTCGGTCACATATTCTGTGACAGTAGCGCCATCACAAGTAACATACTAGTGCTGGGAATCGGAACTACCGCCAAATACTTCACATTAGGGAGTCGGATCGTCAGTATGCGTGTGGCGTCCCTGTGCCCAAAGCTGTCAGGAGCCGATGAGTGCGACTCTGTGCTCATGATCCTGATTCTCCAGTGGCAGCAACACTACAGGTGAGGCGAGTGGTGCGGGGGCTTGGGTGATGCAGCAGTCGTGGTGCGTGCACAGCATTAGGCCACCAGCAGCAGAGATGGCTGCAGATTAACCTGGCACGAAGCGTTGCCTACCCCAAAGACATCTCACGTCACACGACATGGTGTCAGCGGCACATGGATGCCCTCCCAGTGTGGCATTTGTTTAAGGAAAGACATAAATGCTCCTGTCCTGTTCCTACTACATAGCATATTATTTCAAACTTAGAACAAATCTGCCCTTGGATTTGAAACTTAGGGTGACAGCTGTTTGGACTGTGATGTCAGAGGGACAGAGGGATGGGGGGCGGAGGGGGGGGGGGGCTGTCGTTCCATCATAAGAAAACTTGACTTAAACTTAGGACAAGCAGCATGTGATGACATAGGGAGAGGGGGGAAATCAGTAGCCATCTTGGATTGACATCTAGAATTTGCAGAACTATGCGACACTTTAGTCTCTCCTAGTGTTTACAGGTCGCCATCTTAGACCATCATCATAGATTATGATATCAGAGGGTTGCGCCATCTAGGATTTAATTAAGAGTAATTGTCTCCTCGGCAACACGGTTAAGCGAGCAGTAGCAGGTCATGCACGTGCATTCGGTACTCGATCACTGTGGCTTAGCAAGATCTACGTATGTATAGACATGCCATAGAAATTGAAAGTACAAAACCACTTTTAATAGAAAAGGGGGACTGAATTTAGAGAAGTTGTCTACCTCAGTGATAAATAAAACAAACAGCGCCGACTCTTCTCACTTCAGTCTCCATAACATCCACTACTGGCCATTAAAATTGCTACACCAAGAAGAAATGCAGATGATAAATAGTTATTCATTGCACAAATATATTATACTAGAACTGACATATGATTACACTTTCACGAAAGTTGGGTGCATAGTTCCTGAGAAATCAGTACCCAGAACAACCACCTCTGGCCCTAATAACGGCCTTGATACGCCTGGACAACACGATACCACAGTTCATCAAGAGTAGTGACTGGCGTATTGTGACGAGCCAGTTGCAAGGCCACCATTGACCAGATGTTTTCAGTTGGTAAGAGATCTGGAGAATGTGCTGGCAAGGGCAGCAGTCGAACATTTTCTGTATCCAGAAAGGCCCGTACAGGACCTGCAACATACGGTCGTGCGTTATCCTGCTGGAATGGGGTTTTGCAGGTATCGAATGAAGGGTAGAGCCACGGGTCGTAACAAATCTGAAATGTAACGTCCACTGTTCGAAGTGCCGTCAATGCGAACGAGAGGTGGCCGAGACGTGTAACCTATGGCAAACCATACCATCACGCCGGGTGATACGCCAGTATGGCGATGACGAATACACGCTTCCAATGTGCGTTCACCGCGATGTTGCCAAACACGGATGCGACCATCATGATGCTGTAAACAGAACCTGGATTCATCCGAAAAATCACATTCTGCCATTCGTGCACCCAGGTTCGTCGTTGAGTCCACCATCGCAGGCGCTCCTGTCTGTGATGCAGCGTCAAGGGTAACCGCAGCCGTGGTCTCCGAGCTGATAGCCCATGCTGCTGTAAACGTCGTCGAACTGTTCGTGCAGGTGGTTCTTGTCTTGCAAACGTCCCTATCTGTTGACTCAGGGATCGAGACGTGGCTGCACGATCCGTTACAGCCATGCGGATAAGATGCCTGTCATCTCGACTGCTAGTGATACAAGGCCGTTGGGATCAAGCACGGCGTTCCGTATTACCCTCCTGAACCCACCGATTCCGTATTCTGCTAACAGTCATTGGATCCCAACCAACGCGAGCAGCAATGTCGCGATACCATAAACTGCAATCGCGATAGGCTCCAACCCGACCTTTATCAAAGTCGGAAACGTGATGGTACGCATTTCTCCTCCTTACACGAGGCATCATAACAACGTTTCACCAGGCAACGCCGGTCAGCTGCTGCTTGTGTATGAGAAACCGGTTGGAAACTTTCCTCATGTCAGCACGTTGTAGGTGTCGCCACCGGTGCCAACCTTGTGTGAATGCTCTGAAAAGCTAATCATTTGCATATCACAGCATCTTCTTCCTGTCGGTTAAATTTCGCGTCTGTAGCACGTCATCTTCGTGGTGTAGCAATTGTAATGACCAGTAGTCTACGTCGGCACGACTCCGCGATCTTAGGACGCGGTCTGATGACGTCAAGAACCGGTATCTGCGTGGATACATAAAGAGTGGTTAGGAACAGTCTGAAAAGGTTGTAAGGGTGTTGTAGGGTAGGTTGTGCTGAGAAGTAACTGTTAAGAAAAACTTCGATACATTACGCCGTTTCTGAGTTAATTAGCATTGCAGTTAGCCAAACAGGCAGTTCAAATGGATCAAATGGCTCTGAGCACTATGGGACTCAACTGCAGTGGTCATCAGTCCCCTAGAACTTAGAACTACTTAAACCTAACTAACCTAAGGACATCACACACATCCATGCCCGAGGCAGGATTCGAACCGGTGACCGTAGCGGTCGTGCGGTTCCAGACTGTAGTGCCCAGAACCGCTCTGCCACCTCGACCGGCAACAGGCCGTTGCGTCCGCAAATTCAAGCCCACTCCCCCTGCGCCCCTCCCACCACAAAGGTGCTGCAATACGTGTTGCAATGTCAAAATTAGACATGGCGCAGTGGTGAGGATCGAACTCGATCCAAAGGCTGAACTATCTCGTGCGGTATCATCTGCTATGATAACAACCGACATTGATTGTATCTGGCGGAATGCTTAAACTTCCAAGTACAATAGGCTAAATGGCTAACTTCAATACTAATTAGCTCTGCCGGCCGGTGTGGCTGTGCGGTTAAAGGCTCTTCAGTTTGGAACCGCGTGACCGCTACGGTTGCAGGTTCGAATCCTGCCTCGGGCATCGATGTGTGTGATGTCCTTAGGTTAGTTAGGTTTAATTAGTTCTAAGTTCTAGGCGACTGATGACCTCAGAAGTTAAGTCGCATAGTGCTCAGAGCCATTTGAACCAATTAACTCTAAACGGGGAAAAACATCATTTTTTTCTTAACATTTATTCTCAGCACAACCTAGCCTGCAACACCCTTACAGCGGCTGGTCCCGGCGGAGGTTCAAGTCCTCCCTCGGGCATGGGTGTGTGTGTGTGTGTGTGTGTTTGTCCTTAGAATAATTTATGTTAAGTAGTGTGTAAGCTTAGGGACTGATGACCTTAGCAGTTAAGTCCCATAAGATTTTACACACATTTGAACATTTTTGAACACCTTTACAAGCTTTTCACACTGTTTAGGCAAGCTGAGTTTGTTTGGGGCTGTAACTGCTTTCTGAATAGTTAAAGCCTCTGACGATGTGTCCAGCAATGGAAGACGAAACATTAGGCAGAGAAAATTTGCCTTAGACCATAAAACAAATTTCGACAATTACGCAAAAACATTTCGGCCTTATGGGTTCTTTAAGTCTGAAAATCAGCTAATTACTGTAGGCTAAAGACACTGAATGAGCATCGGCTAACAGTGAACGGTTGCTGCAGCTGGGACAACGATAGGAAACAGTGGACAGAGCATGGGTTACGCAGCCCTCTGCGCCGCCCGTAAAGCCGCAGGTGCATGGAGCTGCATGGATAAAAGCCGTTCACTCTCGTTCAATAGACATATGATTTTACACCAGCCCTCTGGGAGATTAAAACTTCTACGCGAGCAGCGTATGTTCTCATGCACTGCCAGTTTCATCATGTGATGAGATAAACTGCTTAATGCCCCCTCCCCTCTTACATGCCAAATTACTGATTTGTGTCTACGCCCAGTAAACCCAGTCCTGATAAATCTTTTTGTGATTCGTCACTTACAAGTAATAAACATAACTGATGTTGTACCTTATCCTTGTTTTAATTTATACTACATCTTGGAGCCTAGTGCGGGTCCATTTCGTTTCACATAATTTTTTTACATTTTTACGCCCGGGCTAGAACCATTGAGTGTATTTTAGTTCCTAATCATTTTCACCATGTCGTATGAAATGAACAGTATATTTCAAGTGTTAATGTGGAACTGTTTTGAAAACTATATGAGCTGGAAAAGAAGTAATAGTGATTTTTGGAAAGGGAAGGAGAAAAGTGAGCAGAAGCGAAGCCCTGATATTTACAGGAAAAGGAGCATTTTGTTAAAACTGGAAGGATGGACAGATCGCTAGGCTCATTTAGTGATCAGCTAGGACAGTGGTCAATTACCTGTAGGCAAGCCAGGTATTTACAACATACCATGCCAGTGTGGGATGTCATACATTGGCCAGACCACCAGAACTGTCAACATCAGGTGTAAAGAACACCAGAGACATACCAGACTCAGGCAGGCAACTAAATCAGCCATAGCAGAGCATTGTCTGGAACTTGGTCATTCAATGGATTACAATGACACCAAGATTGTGACACAGACCTTAAGATTTTGGGACAGTGTCATTAAAGAAGCCATTGAGATTAAGGTCACAGACAATCTAATCAACCGTGACTCGGGATACCAAATCAGCACTGCCTGGAATCCAGCACTTGAGCTTGTGAAAACTCAGCGCAGGACACTCCGGGATTCTACAAGAAATAGAAGTGGAGACCGAGAGAACAGCCGTGAGACAAGGTGTCTGACATTGGAGACCAGATCTGACACACCCCAGATCATGAACTCGACTTCAGAAGACAGCCAGGCCGGGCGCGGACGGCGGAGGGAACACCAGCGACCAGAGAGGGACAATGTAGCCGCGTCTGACGGGCGCGGACCTCAGACGGAACACACGACGCGGCGTGGACCGATTAGGGAGCGCCCAGCACGAAACAGAAGTGGAAATCATAGTAACAGTCAGGAGATAGAGTACCCAACATCTCAGACCAGGTCTGACACACCTCAGATGATAACCACATCCGTTGAGGACGGCCAGAACGGGCGCAGACGGCAGTCGGAACATCTGCGACTGGAGGGGTCCATTGAAGCTGAGTCTGGCGGGCGCGGACCACAGATGGAACACTCGACCCGGCGCGGACCGATTAGGGAACGCCCAGCTCCTCCCAGGCATAAATACTGGACTCGATCGAGCCAAGGACCAGTCTCAGGTAGCACCTGAAGAAGACAGCGAGGCACGCTGTTGAAATATCGTGCGAGAACGACGCGCACATCCGGCTGGATTCCCGAATATCCAAGATGACAAGATCTAAGTGAGTTTGAACTTGGTGTTATAGTCGGTGAATAAGCGATTGGACACACTATCTCCAAGGCAACGATGTAATGGGGATTTCCCCTTGCGACCATTTCACGAGTGAACCGTGAATATCAGGAATATGATAAAACACCAGGTCTCTGACATCTCTGCGGCCGCAAAAAAAGATCCTGCAAGAACGGGACCAACGACGGCTGAAGAGAATCGTTCAACGTGACAGAGGTGAGACCCTTCCGCAAAATTGCTGCATATTTTAGTGCTGGGACATCAACAAGTGTCAGCGTGCGAACCATTTAACGAAACATTATCGATATGGGCTTTCGGAGCCGAAGGCCCGCTCGTGTACCCTTGATGACTGCGCGACCAATGCTTTACGCCTCGCTTGAGCCCGTCAACACCGATGTTGGACTGTTGATGAGTGAAAGCATTTTGTCTGGTTGGACGAGTCTCGTTTCAAATTTTATCGAGCGGATGGACGTGTACGGGTATGGAGACAGCCTCATGAATCCATGGACTCTGCATGTCAGTAGGGCACTGTTCAAGCTGTTGGAGGCTCTGTAATGGTTTGGAGCGTGTACAATTGTAATGATATTGGATCCCTGATACGTCTAGATACGACTTTGACAGGTGACACGTACCTAAGTATCCTGTCTGATCATCTACATCCATTCATGTCCATTGTACATTCCGACGGACTTGGGCAATTCCAGCAGGACAATGCGACCCCCCACACACTCAGAATTGCTACAGAGTGGCTCCAGGAACACTCTTCTGCGTTTAAAAACTTCCGCTGGCCACAAAATTCCCCAGACATAGCATTATTGAGTATATCTGGGATACCTTGCAACGTGCTGTTGAAAAATGGTTCAAATAGCTCTAAGCACTATGGGACTTACCATCTGAGATAATGAGTCCCCTAGACTGATAACTACTTATACGTAACTAACCTAAGGACATCACACACATCCATGTTCGAGGTAGGATTCCAATCTGCGACCGTAGCAGCAGCGCGGTTCCGGACTGAAGGGCCTAGAGCCGCTTGGCCACAGCGGCCGGCTCGTACTGTTGAGAGGAGATTTCCAGCCCCCCGTACTCTTGCGGATTTATGGACAGCCCTGCGAGATTCACGATGTCAGTTCCCTCCAGCCTAATCAGACACTAGTCGAGTCCATGCCACTTTGTGTTGCGGCACTTCTGCGTGCTCGGGGGGCCCTGCACTGTATTATGCTGGTGTACTAGTTTATCTGGCTCTTCAGTGTATGTTAGCAACAATTCATTTTTCTCACTTAATAGAATTAATGCGGTGGATGTTACAGGTTCCTCATGTAATCCATCGACTACACCCGTATGCTGCGCTTTTTCTCGTACACCGCTGAATATAAAAGTGAGACATATACGTAACAAATGCTAAATATCTCAAGAAAATGCCTTGGAGTTGTAGATAGTACCTGTAGTAGTCCATAAATTGCTTCATTACTTAGGCCGAAACACATAAATGAATTAACTGACAGGATGACTTAGCACTAACTACGTAAGGGCTACTACAGTGGTGCACGCAGTCTTCTTATTATTATCACTATTATTACTATTACCATTAGTAACTGTGGTCAGACACGAAGCATTAACAGTCTGAAGTCTTCCAATTTTTCACAGTTCAGAAGTAAGGAGTGCAGCAATTAAGTGATTTACGAACAGTAAGTATAGTGCACAAATTTAAAACTGGTTCATCTTAAATGGGCTTGCAGTGTGTAGGTCAAGCAAATACCGCAATGAGGAGGAGTATTGCAGTGACTGTACGTTTTGCAACAAGTGTCTAACCCCACTGTGGGTAGTTAACTTTCTTATCTGAGAAAGAGTTGTGGGTAACGCTTGTGATACACCTTGAAAATTCTTTCATCATTCATTCTACCACATACACACACACACACACACACACACACACACACACGTACATACACAATCTAAATATCATTCATGTTTCATAATCTTAGAATTAAAAGTGTTCCAAGAAAAGTCTTTCATTCTACAGTTTAGTTAGATGCTAAAGTTGGTGATAATGAGGGAAAGGGAAAGGGGGGGGGGGGGGGGACGGCTCTGAGCACTATGGGACTTAACTTCTGAGGTCATCAGTCCCCCAGAACTTAGAACTACTTAAACCTAACTAACCTAAGGACAGCACACACATCCATGCCCCAGGCAGGATTCGAACCTGCGACCGTAGCGGTCGTGCTGTTCCAGACTGTAGCTCCTAGAACAGTTTGGCCACTCCAGTGCCGGCCAAGGGGGGGGGGGGGCAGCACTAGTTAATGTCTTAATTGCACTCGGGGATAATGGTTTAAGAGAGGCTGGGAACCACTGAGCTAGGAGGATGTGATTAAAATTTCGTTGGGACTGGATGTTGTTAGTGTGTTGCAAGGTTTGGGGGATGTGTCGGTAAAATGGCGGCAAAGTACGAAAGCCTGTAATCGAGAATGAAACTATAGCGTGGTTGATACAAATTTTGTTTGCATCCAAGTTACACTGAGAGGACCAAAGTCATGTGATATCTTCTGATATGGTGTCGGATCTCCTTCGGCTCGGAGCGCAGCAACACGACGTGGCATGGAGTCAACAAGTCGTTGGACGTCCCCTGCAGAAATATTGAGCCATGTTGCCTCCGTAGTTGTCCACAGTTGCGAAAGTGTTGCTGGTGCAGGATTTTGTGTAAGACTTGACTTCCCGTTTATGTCCCATAAATGTTCTATGGGAATCATGTTGGGTGATTTACGTGGCCAAATCATTCGCTCTAACTGCTCAGAATCTTCTTCAAATAAATTGCGAACTATTGTGATCCAGTGGCACGGCGCATTGTGATCCATAAACATTCCGTAGTTGTTTGGGAACAGAAAGTTCATGAATGGGTGCATTTGGTCTCCAAGTAGGAGGACGTAAACCATTTCCAGTCAACGATCCCTACAGTTGGACCAGGAGACCCAGTCAATTCCATGTAAACAAACAGTACACGCCTTTATGGAGACACCACAAGATTGCACAGTGCCTTGTTGACAATTTAGGTCCATGACTTCGTGGGCTCTGCTCCACACTCAAACTATAATAACAGTTCTTACCAACTGAAATCGGGGCTCATCTGACCAAGCAAATACACTCCCTTAGGTCGACTGGTGCCATAGACCATATATGCCACATTTCGCCGCACTGTCTTAATGGATACGTTCGTCGTACGTCCCACATTGATTTCCGCGGTTATTTCACGCAGTGCTCCTTGTCCGTTAACACTGACAACTCTACGCAAGCGCCTCTGCCCTCGGTCGTTAAGTGGAGGCCGTCGGCCACTGCGATGTCCGTGGTAAGAAGTAATGCCTGAAATTTGGTATTCTCGGTATACTCTTGACACAGAGGATCTCGGAATATTGAATTCCCTAACGATTTACGAAATGGAACGTCCCATGTGTGTAACACCAACTACTATTCCACATTCATAGTCTGTTAATTCCCGTACTGCGGCCATAATCGCGTCGGAAACCTTTTCTCATGAATACAAATGACAGTTCCACCAATGCACTGTCGTTTTACACCTTGTGTACTCGATACAACCGCCATATGTACATGAGCATATCTTTATCTCATGTCCTCTCTCTCTCTCTCTCTCTCTCTCTCTCTCTCTCTCTCTCGCTCTCTCTCTCTCTCTCTTCCTTTCTCTCTCTCTCTCTCTCTCACCTCAATGTGCATTAGGAGTTGTAGCTCAGGTAGCAGAAACAGTGTCGAAACACTGGACCATAAAGAAAACCATCCGAAAGAGAATGGGCACTGAGGGTGTCATAATATGAATTTAATAACCAGGTGTGAGAAAGAGTTCGACCGAATGCCTCATTGAATACTTCCGCTTCGTAGTTTTGCTATCCTTCCCCTGTTCTTTTCCTTCGGGGTGCTGAATTTCCCAATGTGTCGTCTTGTTATTTTGATGTCGGTTTTGAATGACATGGACTGAACGATCGACTCTGGCCACTCCGAAAAACCCAGATATAGTGCATTCGACTGGGCAGCATTCCCATAGCGGCCACACACACCGAATCGTCTTGAAAAACACCAGTGAATGCGTCGAAGTGTCTGTTCTCTGCTTTTCTGAGTCGCCAAGAACGCTGCAGCTCAACAGCAAGTACGTTTACTTGCAAGACACATATTGCACTGTAAATAATCTTTGTCAAATATCTCGCATAAAAGACGTTTCAGAACATCTTTGACCATGGTCTGGGGTAGTTTTGTCATATCGGTATAAGAGTTAGAGTTGGTCCTACCTGCTATAAAAGGCTAGCTGAGTACACAGCATTGCCTGGGTATATATTTATTTCAGTGTTCTATCGGTCCATCTCCTCCTTCTGCCTCCCTCTGTCCATCTCCTCTTTCGCCACATAATTCAGTCTCATCTTCCCCCTTCACTTTGTCCACCTCCTCCTCCACCTCTGTCCATTTCCTGCTCTCCCCTCTCTATCTCCTCCTCACCCCTCACTCTGTCCATCTCCTCCTACCCTCTCTCGCTGATCGTCCCCTCTTCTCTTCCCTCTCTTCTCCTCTTTCCTTTCTCTGTCCATCTCCTCACCCCTCAGTCTGCCAATCTCCTCATGTTCCCCTTTTCTGACCATATCCTCCTCGCCCTCTCTCTGTCCATCTCCTCCTCCTCCTACCTTTGTCCATCTCCCCTGTTGTGTACATAGCTCCGCGTAGTCAGCACGTACACAACTTTCCCACTAGAGTGCGGCCCACTAAGCACAACAGCGCAGGCGCAGCGCTCGTCCATCTCCGCACTATGAGATGGCGCTGCCATAGAGACGGACCAAATTCTGCTTCCGCCGATCTGCGTGTTAATATGTAACACAGCCAATGAGATTGCTGTTTACGTAGAACCTTTTCTCGTCATGGATCACACTCGCGCAGTGATACATGAACGCGCGAGGTATTATAACGAGTATACAGACCTCCGATTAGTCAGTCTGCACCAGTCTGTACCAGTCTGCATTTGTCTGCACCAGTCGGTATGAGTTCTACATTTGTCTGTACCAGTCTATAGTCAAGTTTCAGTCTGCACCTAATAAGATTACCATATTCCTGTACATAGCCATGAAGATAAATGTATAGACACTTTTGTCAAGTATCAGAGATATATGTGAGAATAAGATTAACGTACCAATACCAAAGCAACTTCAGATTGTCAATTGTAAATAGCATCCAGAACCAAGTTAAGTAATTTTTATGCTTGTTATTATTTTAATAAATGTGTGTGAAAATTAATCAAGTTCTGTTTAAAGTTGGTCACCGTCAATCTGCTACTCTAACCGTGCAAGTGGCATTTCTATCGTCTGACCTCACGGCAGAAGATAAACACGCCACGATAAGACTACGAGACATATTGCTGACACTCGCCAACTTCGTTAGAGCGACAAGTAAAGTAATCTGATGGTGTGTGTACTGAAGGTCTTACAGTAACGCACACCACATCCTACTTCCCTCTTCCTTCCTGTCCAGCTCCTCCTCATCCATTCTTTCCCCACGTTATCACCCAAACACCAACTGGAGGTTGCTTCTTCTTAACCTTGCAGTATTTCTTCCCAGATAAAAAGTAGGATATGCATCAAATTTGTTTGAATTCGATCCAGAGGTTTAGGAGGACCTTTTTACATGTTGTTTCGCCTGCGTACGCGCATCTCCCATATATGTGTTTCACACGCATTTCTAGACATATTTAACCTGTAACTTTAGCGAATTTTGCCCTGCAGTTTCATTTTCACGCAGCTCAACGTTTATGACGTCACATACCCTGTGCTATGTGTCAAAAAATGGTTCAAATGGCTCTAAGCACTATAGGACTTAACATCTGAGGTCATAAGTCCCATAGACTTAGAACTACGTAAACCTAACTAACCTATGGACATCACAAACATCCATGCCCGAGGTAGGATTCGAACCTGCGACCGTAGCAGCAGCGCGGTTCCGGACGGAAGCGCCTAGAACCGCTCGACCACAGCGGCCGGCTACTATGTGTCGTCAACGATACGATTCTGCAAGTATATCCAATGGTATGTATAAAAACTGTCTGCAAACTTTGTCGCGAATGCAGTAAGTAATAAAGAAATAATTAATGAAAAGGTCCTACCTCATGCGGCAGTTTTGCTGCATAAACAGCGAAAACGTATTAGGCGATAAAGTTTTTCCTGTCGTTAATTTCTGGGGGGTTTCAGCGAAAAAATGATTCTTAAAGGTTTGAAATTATGTGTAAAGTTTTTTGCAAGTCACTCGGGGCTCTCAGTCTCAAATACTTAACGAATAAAATATGGGTATTCGTGCGTAGTGAGCTACACTGCTTTTTCATACCATGTTTTTAATAGATAGGTGGTTCTAGTCCCAACAGGATTTCTTTGCAGACAGTGGTTTACGGGGAAGGTGGAGCATACGTATATATAGAGGATCAGTGCTGGAGCACTATTATTACAGGTGATTCGAAAACATTTCTGTTTGCTGATGACACTAGCTTGGTAGTAAAGGATGTTGTGTGCACCATTGGCAACTAGTTAGTTAGTTACGTGTTCCACCGATCAATCTCAACGGTAACCGTTATGATGTGGAACGTGTCAAGTGCATAAGAAATGCACACATGACTCAAGTTTTTTTTTAATGCTTAAAATTTTTATTACATCCCCACTTCCTTAAATGACACAAAATGACTATAGAATTATTTATTTCTATCCAAGAGCTCATCTATGGTATAGAAGGAGTTGTCAAGGAGATACGATTTCAATTTATTTTTAAAACTATTACCATTACTGCTGTCTGTGAGACATGTTATTTCATCTGGTAATTTATCGAAAGGTTTTACTGGAGCATATTTTACCTCTTTCTGGGCCAAAAATAGGTTAAGTAGAGGACAGTGTAAGTCCTTCTTTCTTCTGGTATTATAATCATGAATGTCACCGTTGGTTTTAAACTGGCCCATGTTGTTGAGAACAAATTTCATTGCTGAGTACACGTACTGTTAGGCTATTGTAAGAATTCCTAACCTTTTACAGAGATGCCTACAAGATGTGTGACTATGAGCCCCACACATTATTCTAACTACTTTCTTTTGAGCAATGAATACTTTCTGCCTGAGTGTTGAGTTACCCCAAAATATTATTACGTATGTCATCAGAGAGTGAAAGTATGCAAAGTATTTTAGCTTGCTAATTTCTATACTCTCAAAATTAGCAATTATTCTGATTGCAAATTTTGCTGAACCTAGTCGCTTTAGGAGATCCAAAACATGATTTTTCCAAAAGATTCCTATCCATTTGTGTGCTATACCCTGGTTACTGACTTCTGTTGATGTGCTATAATTATTGAAGGAACTGTACTCCTTGCCGTAGAAAACTGGATGTACTGTGATTTTTCATAGTTCAGAGCAAGCCCATTCGCACAAAACCAATCAATAACTTTTCCAAAGCCATTATTTGTATCATTTTCTATTGGAGTTTCTTTTACTAGATTAATAATAATGCTTGTAGCATCCGCAAACGGTGTCAGTTTAGCTTATTGTTTCAGATAAGAAATGAGGTCATTCACATACACCAAGAATGGAAGGGGATTAGATGAAGTGGGAAACTTCCTTAAATCACTTAAGCCATATAAAGAAACTTTTTGCTTCCTGTTCTGCAGATATGACTTAAACCACTAATATTCTGTCCCATTTATGCCATGCAATTGTAATTTCTGTAAGATAATGTCGTAGTTCACACAATCAAAGGCTTTGGATATGTCACAGAAAATTCCTGTTGGTGACATTTTACATCTTAAAGACTCCATTATGTTGATAGTGAAATTTCATATTACCGTCTCAGTGGAACAGCATTATTGAAACCCAGACTGTGATTTACTAAGTATCCCATTACTGTTGAGACGGCTAACCGCTGTTGAGTACATTACTTTCTCGACAATTTTTGAAAATGCTGTAGGCAAGGATAATGGCCAGTAATTATTGACATCTGTAGTGTCCCATTTTTTTTCTAGAGAGGCTTGACAATGGTATATTTTAACCTGTCTAGAAAAAAAACATGAGTTAGCGATGCGTTACAGATGTGACTCAGAGCATCAGCTGTAACTGCTCCACATTGTTTTAATATCGTTTTAGAGATGTCATCTACTCCAACAGAACATTTATTTTTCATAGATTTAATTATCTTTCTTATTTCACATGAGGTTGCTGGATGAAAATTAATCTGTCTAGGATTTCTCAAAACTGACTCTTCTATGTATGTACTGCTTGGCTTTTTCTTTTGAACTATTCTCACCAGTTTTTTCATCTACTCTTAACAAATGGTTGTTAAATACATTATCTACTTGTGTACTGTTGGTTAAGATGGTCCCAACTCTTTAATAGTAATATTACCCACCCCAGTGGTTAGTTTTCCTGTCTCTCTTCTAACATCCATGCTGATTTTGTTTTATTTAGTTGTTAATTTCCTCTCTAATTTACATATTTTTTCAGTTTTCTGACAATTTTTTCAGCATATTAGAATAATTTTTGTTGTACAAAATTACTTCTGGGTCTTTACTAATTCTTGCTGACTCAATTTTCTTTTCTTTCTGAGGACACTTCAATATATGCAGTAATCCAAGGTTTCTTTGAAAATGTTTGGTGTTACATTTAGTAATTTGTTGGGTCAACATTGTTCAAAAATCGATATAAATTTATCAATAAATATGTTGCATTTCTCATTGGCATTTGGCTGATTATATACATCTCTGCAATTAATATTTCTTAAAAAGTCTCTAAAGTGCTCTATAGAAAATGGGTTACCAGCCTTACACTTTTACTTAATGATTTCTGAACTGTACACTCTGCTAGGTTTCGTGAGTTTATTAGTTGTGTATCATAGTCTGATAATCAATTTATCACAGGGAAAGCATGTGTTAGTTTTACATCCTCTTGTGGTGCAAATACATTATCTATTAGAGGGCTACTGTCTTAAGCTATACATTTAGGGAAACTGATCACTAATTCTAAGTTATATGTCATTAATGACGCTTCTAGTCCGAATTGCTTAGAAATTTTACACTGAAATCACCAGAGATTAATAACTTCTTCTTTTTGTCTGACAGACAGCATAATAGGGAGTCAAACTTTTTTATGAATAGCTCCCAATCCCCTAATGGGGACCCGTACACCATTGCTAATAACAACACTGCATTATCTAGGTGTAGTTCACATGCACAAACTTCAAAGTGCTGTTCGACATTTTCTGAGAAAATACAGGTGATTTGAGAACAGTTGTTTTGCTGTCTGTGTAATAGGGTTTTAACGGCATCCTTTCCTTCGTCATTGTTTTGTGATGGTGCTAAATAATTTCAAATACATGTGGCCCAGAGTGTAGCGCCTGTTTATTCAAATAAACAGTGGTCAGTATATTTCAGAACAATAGAAGCAACATTGCAGCAAGCTGATTAATTAACTAACTGTAACATATACACTCCTGGAAATGGAAAAAAGAACACATTGACACCGGTATGTCAGACCCACCATACTTGCTACGGACACTGCGAGAGGGCTGTACAAGCAATGATCACACGCACGGCACAGTGGACACACCAGGAACCGCGGTGTTGGCCGTCGAATGGCGCTAGCTGCGCAGCATTTGTGCACCGCCGCCGTCAGTGTCAGCCAGTTTGCCGTGGCATACGGAGCTCCATCGCAGTCTTTAACACTGGTAGCATGCCGCGACAGCGTGGACGTGAACCGTATGTGCAGTTGACGGACTTTGAGCGAGGGCGTATGGTGGGCATGCGGGAGGCCGGGTGGACGTACCGCCGAATTGCTCAACACGTGGGGCGTGAGGTCTCCACAGTACATCGCTGTTGTCGCCAGTGGTCGGCGGAAGGTGCACGTGCCCGTCGACCTGGGACCGGACCGCAGCGACGCACGGATGCACGCCAAGACCGTAGGATCCTACGCAGTGCCGTAGGGGACCGCACCGCCACTTCCCAGCAAATTAAGGACACTGTTGCTCCTGGGGTATCGGCGAGGACCATTCGCAACCGTCTCCATGAAGCTGGGCTACGGTCCCGCACACCGTTAGGCCGTCTTCCGCTCACGCCCCAACATCGTGCAGCCCGCCTCCAGTGGTGTCGCGATAGGCGTGAATGGAGGGACAAATGGAGACGTGTCGTCTTCAGCGATGAGAGTCGCTTCTGCCTTGGTGCCAATGATGGTCGTATGCGTGTTTGGCGCCGTGCAGGTGAGCGCCACAATCAGGACTGCATACGACCGAGGCACACAGGGCCAACACCCGGCATCATGGTGTGGGGAGCGATCTCCTACACTGGCCGTACACCACTGGTGTTCGTCGAGGGGACACTGAATAGTGCACGGTACATCCAAACCGTCATCGAACCCATCGTTCTACCATTCCTAGACCGGCAAGGGAACTTGCTGTTCCAACAGGACAATGCACGTCCGCATGTATCCCGTGCCACCCAACGTGCTCTAGAAGGTGTAAGTCAACTACCTTGGCCAGCAAGATCTCCGGATCTGTCCCCCATTGAGCATGTTTGGGACTGGATGAAGCGTCGTCTCACGCGGTCTGCACGCCCAGCACGAACGCTGGTCCAACTGAGGCGCCAGGTGGAAATGGCATGGCAAGCCATTCCACAGGACTACATCCAGCATCTCTACGATCGTCTCCATGGGAGAATAGCAGCCTGCATTGCTGCGAAAGGTGGATATACACTGTACTAGTGCCGACATTGTGCATGCTCTGTTGCCTGTGTCTATGTGCCTGTGGTTCTGTCAGTGTGATCATGTGATGTATCTGACCCCAGGAATGTGTCAATAAAGTTTCCCCTTCCTGGGACAATGAATTCACGGTGTTCTTATTTCAATTTCCAGGAGTGTAGAACCTGTGTACTGGCTGCCCTTTTAGTCGCATATCAGATGGTTGTTTGTTAAGCAAAAATCTGCAAAATTTATGTATTTACCACAAGAATGAACTCTGTGCCTGCTTGCTGCTGTAGATTGACTGTTGTTTTCCTTCTAATATTAGGAGGTTTTGGTTCCATTAAATGATTGTTCTTAAAGGTAACATGAGGCAGCATATCAGGACAGATGTTCATAGTCAGACATCATTGCATAGTGTTTGCTAGCTCGCCATGCAGGATTATATAGGTAGAGCTAAATCAGAGTGGTTGCTCATAAGAAGTGACAACGACGTCACGCTGTCTTTACTGAGGTAGGCAGCGTTAGATTAAGTGCACAACCACAAATGTCGTTCAGAATATGTGGATCATGTACCAACACCACATGCACTGAGCGTCCATGCCGTCCTGATCAAACAGTTGTTACTATCTCTACTAGTGATGATTGCAATGTAATCGCTGCTTATGCTTTGCCAAGAAAAGCGAAAAGCGCATTTTGAATGAATATTTGCGTTTCGAGTACGCTTCAAGTTATTGCAGTTTTATCTTAGTTAATGCCTGGTAGTTCCACACACTGACCGGTCTTTTCTGCCCTCATAATATTCTTACGGCAATTATCAAAGTATAGTTGCAGGAATATGGGGCTGCCTTCAGTATTACTCCATTGTGGGTTGAATATGACTCTTTCTGCAGCGCTAAATTGACTTTCAGTCCATCTCCTGACGACTTAGTAAAAGATGTCTGGAATACTCTGATAATGGCGTTCCCTGCCGCATCGATTCTGTATAGGGTTGAGGCAGCTGTCAGTCAGTGCTGACTGCAGAGGTATACAAGGATATTTAGTGTTTACTTGTTTCCTACATGTTTCCCATACTGTAATTACTAAATAAGGTAAGACAAATTCTGCTGAAAAACTTCGTGTTCCCTAGTTCTTCAGTAAGGATATGCGAGCAGTAGTAACGCATGAAAGGAAAGAGAGTGTTGATTTTCGTGACACTACGGACCCGGACTATGATAAGGATCTGGTGTCATATTACGCATCAGACTGCTAAATGTAAATATTTTCGCTCCATATTAAAACAAGTGCTATGATATGAGTGGAAGAAATGAATTATATGCTTCTCAGAAAAAAGATTTCCTTGTGTACTTCTATCAAGTGCAGAAAAGCCCCATATTTCTTTTTGTGTATTACGTAAATTTCTTCATCATCTCGTCTTACTTTGTGAGAAGGTTCCTTTTTTCTTGAGGTCAAAAGGGAGTGGACACTATCACTGGTTAATTTTTTGATGACTAATAACATGATACTGGTTCCATTTTTTCTGTCGGATATGCAAATAGTGTTTTACTTCGGCTACTACGCTGTATTGTGCGTAGGGTGAGGGGTTAGTGGTGTTGATGCTATTCACCCACTGTTAAGCAATTATTTCACAAGTAGAAATTAAATATGGCCTATAATCTGATGTAGTGATAGTTTGGCATTATGATTCAGCACCATATGGATAGCCTCTACAAATTCTAGAACCGTCTGTCCATCTGTGCCACCGTAATACAACTCGATAACTTTCATATGACTATTGCGGTAGCTTAGGGGCGCCATTAATATTGAAACGTTAATTAATAACACTCGGCGCAAGCGATGCATAGAATCTCAGCACCACGCTCGGCTTAGTGAGCCTGTTATTATTTCGGATTCTCTCTATCTTACGCATACTGCACGTTGAAAAGCTCTTCAACATGGGCACTTTCCGCTTGCATTGAGAAAGCATCAACGAATTCGAAACATTACGTATTTATTATTTGAATCCTACTCAGTGAGCGCGCCAAGTTTTTGTCACTTTCGACAGATAGCTTAGCTGCAGGACAGTTTCAAAATGGCGTCTGTAGGTTACGTACATTACAAGCAACGTGCTGTCACTGAATTTTTCACTGCAGAGAAAGAAAGTGTGGGAAATATTCAGAAACGCTTGTGCTACCTCTATGGAGCATCTGCTGTCGACAGAAGTACAGTTAGTGGCTGGGCACGGAGGGTGAGGTCATCAGAGAGCGGTTCGGCGGAGCTCCACGGTTTGCGGCGATCGGGGAGACCATCCACGGCTCTCACACCTGGCATGCACCGAGGTGATGTTTGGGCCATTAAAGCATGCCCTTCGTGGAAGACATTTTGAGGACGATGAGGAGGTGTTCACACAGTGAAGTACGGGCTCCGCCACCAGGACAGGGGTTGATACCGACAGGGCACACACGCCCTTGTTTCGCTCTGGAGGAAGGCCATAGAACGAGATCGAGATTACGTGGAAAAATAGGGTGTGTAAATAAAACACCATTCTTTAGTGTGTGTAATTCTCATTATGTTCAATAAGGAACTGTTGGAGAAAGAAATTCGGTACATTACTTTTTCAGCAACCGTCGTAGATTCAATTCTACGAGGGGTATTCCGAAAATAAGGTCCAATCGGTCGCGAAATGGAAACCACAGTGAAAATCAAAAGTGTTTTAATTGAAATAGTTAGCCACACCTTCCAGCAACGTCTCTAAATAGTCGCCGTTCCGTCTGCGACATTTGTCGTAGCGTTGTACCAACTTTCCAATACCCTCGTTATAGAAGACAGCTGCCTGCACTTTACGCCGATTCTCTACGCCGATCTGCACTTCGTTGTCTGTGCCAAAACGTTGACTTCATAGCCAGAGGTTCATGTCAGCAGAGATGAAAATCAGATGGAGCAATGTCCGTGCAGTATGGAGCGAGATTAAACACTTCCCATCGAAAACGCTGCAGGGGCGCCCACATTGCCCCTGCAGACTGCGGCAGAGAACTGTCATGAAGAAGGAAATGTATGATAGTTATGTTGTGTGGGCTGCATTAAATCAGGCGAAATCTCCCACGGGCACTCATAGTTGACGGGAGACATTGTTTTCTAGGTATCTTCACGTCCTCACTGTGCCCTCACAATCGAAAAGACAGACGTGACTCAATCAACGTGCATACTAGAGACACTGTCCAGTACACCTATGCAAAGCTTTATCGAATTTTTACTGTGGTTTCCATTTCACGACCGATCGGATCTTACTTTCGGAATACGCCTCTTGCGTACCTTACACTATTTTTCCATATAGTCCCCACACCGGTTCACACATTTGTCCAATCCCAGCACTAAATCTGAGGTGCCCCTGGGGTACAATTCGTCCGGATGACTACGGAACCACCTTCGGACTACTGTCGTGGTTTCATCGTTACTTGTGAATAGCTGTCCCGCCAGGAACTTATGCAGCAGCCCTAATACGTAGCATTCGCTAGGGGCGAGGTCGGGACTGTATAGTGGGTGCTCCAGAACCACCAAGTGAAATGCCCAGAGCTGTTCGGCAGTTCTGATTTCCACATGTGGTCTCGCATTGTCGTGGAGCGGAATGAGGCTGTTCACATCGAGAATCCCACGGCATCTTCGCCTGATGGCATCCCTCAGACGTAACAGTGTGGAAAATAGCTGTCGGCATTGATGGTTGCACCTTGTAGCATGAAATCCAGTAGGAGCGGTGCACGGCTATCCCTGAAGGCCGTTAACACCAGTTTCCCAACAAATGATGCTGAACGGAATTTTTTTGTTACAGGCGAACCCAGATGTTTCCACAGCATGCTCTGCTGCTTACATTCCGGCTTAAAATGCAGTATTCATGTTTCATCGCCAATAATGCGGTCCAGGAAACCTTCGCCTTCCTGGGAGTACCGTTCCAGATGATTCAGTGAAGACATCGTTCTCTTGCCTTTCATGTCATCCAACTGCTTAGGTACCCACTGATATGAAACTTTCCGGTACCCTAAGGACCCGTAAACGATGTCGTAAACACACCCATACGATATGCCAAGTTCCCGGGAAATGGCCATGATGTGCACACGCCGATTTGTTTTCACCATTCCATCCAAGCGGGAAATGTTGTCGTCAGTCAGCGACGAAAGCGACCTCCCCGACCGCTTATTGTCGTGCAATACTTCACGGCTTTTGTCGAACTCACAACAACAACATCTCACAGTTCTCAAAGCGGACAGTTTTCCCCTTACGTGTGCTGCATTGAAAGTGCGCACAAGGATTCCTCCAAAGTGTTGAACATCTCTCAGCTATTAGGGAGGATGACAAGACCAACGGACGAATGCTTCGGTTTGTGGTTTGCGTGTTTACGTGTATTAGTCACCAATAAACAGTATTTACAATGTGCTCCACTTTACTCTGTGTCACTTGCTTCCATGTGACGTCAATTAACGGATAACGTACAGAGTAACTGTTGTGTGTGTTTAATAACGTTCTGCAGCTTGTGTAATGGGTCAATTAAGAATACCCGAAAACTGACAGGTGTACAAGTAAGTCTTCCAGATACTCCAGACAGAGAAAAGTTTATCAGCTATGCTCTGTCTGCATACAGTTTTAATCATCTATCCATAAACTATGTGGAGATTCTTAACTCAGACTCGAATAAAGACAATATAAGTATTATACAGAAGTGTTATGTTAAAGCAGGAGAAATTTATTTTTCTCAGTCTAGAACATTGTTCCCCACAATATCGTCCTATATAGATATTTCGGAATTGGGACTGGTTGACACGAGCAACATTATTCCATAAGTCCTAAGAAAAAGAGTAAATGTATCACACACACAGACTTAAACCAATTCCCATTAAAGAAATTATACACCTTTCAATTCAGTTAACGTGTTACGTGCACGGTAAAGGAAACTGGAAATGGAAGACTTCGAAGTATAGAAAAGAAATCTACAGTATACAGAGAAGACAATTGTTGTAAAGGAAAAATATAAGCTCCAAATGGAAAAGGAAGAGGCTATAGCGGATGTGCAGGCCAGGTTGACGTATGGCTTTAAACAAAGTGTATGGAGAAATCTAGCTACGACTGGGGAACACAAGATAACAGCGTTTATTGTAAAGAGCAGTGGTAAGTGGCCAAATGTTAAGAGTACTGGCCGAAAATGACTGACTGGAGCATGTTTACTATGTTAAAGGACACACGAAATATCTGTTTATCAAACTCCATTCATCCTCGTAGCTGCTTAAAAAGGATGGATACATTATTTCGAAATGTGGTGTGTTCGATGTCATACACTTATCAATAGATCAACGGATTGCAGAGCTTAAAACCAACGGAATAGCAACCTTTAATGGTAATTCATTTACAAAAGTTATGAACTTAAATTTCTATACCGAAATACCGCAAGAATGTGCAGCAGAAGAACTAACAGCTTGCACCCAGAAGGATGTGGAGTGTTATAATAACAGTTTCGTGTAGGAAATAAGAGGAAAAATTTAAGTTCCCGAATGCTCTCGTCTAGAAGAACTGTCAGAAGGAACAGAACTAATTGTTAAAGCTATAAAAGAGGTAGTTAATAGGAAAAAATATAGATATATACTGGAGTTCGAAAACATACCTCTTCTGTATTTTCAAATTACTGGCTGGAGACAGAAATAGATGATTCAGATGTGGATTTAAGTTATAAGTTAAAAATTAAATTGGACATTATTAAAGCTAGACCTAACAAAAATATCGCAGGTTCGAATCCTACATCGAGCATGGATGTGTGTGATGTCCTTAGGTTAGTTAGGTTTAAGTAGTTCTAAGTTCTAGGCGACTGATGACCTCAGAAGTTAAGTCCCATAGTGCTCAGAGCCATTTGAACCATTTGAACCTAGCAAAAATAAGGAAAGAGTTGTTTTCTGTAGGTAAATGTAAATGTAAAAGTTAATAAAAATTTGGTACTAGAATATTTGCTTGTCTTATTCACTAATCTACCAAAGTTCCTAAGGCATTTCCTATGTACAATGATCCATGGGCATGTATCTCGGTTGTAGAAAGTAGGTAGTCAGATGACCTTGAAAAGTAGTTGAAATTAAGCAGTTGAAAGTATAGTAACCCCCTTTTTTGTACGTATATGAACTTCCCGCCATGACGTTATTGCGACTTTGCCAAATCTATCGTCACCATCTTGGATCCTCCATCTTGAACAAATCTGGCAACAATAGAGAGTGGGGTAACACATACTTTGCTCCACTCTTGTGGCAACCCGCTCGGTCATTGTCAGAAGAAAGTACACGTCCTGGGTTTCCTGGAGACATAGCACCACAGTGTGCGAGCAAAGTGGAGCGGTAACTGCCAATGAACCCCAAGGTTGAAGTACGGAGCACAGTACCACTCTTGTGGCCATAATATCTAAATTGCGCAGAGATTCACTTTGAAATTTTGGTGGTATATGGTCCAAATGCTATGTCGCCTCCAGCTGTAGTGACATGGTGCCTACAGTTTGACCTAGGACGCAGAGAAGCTGGTGGTGGCGATGGGGAAGGAAGACCATTGACATCAGCAACAGGTGAAAATGTCCAGGCAATCGAATTACTGATTCGCAGGAATGACAGATTTTCCAACGTTGAGAACGTTCGCGCAGCGGTTCTCGAATGGCTCCGTGAACAACTCGCGGATTACTATTGTCTAGGAATTGATCGATCTGTAGAATGTTCCGATCGTTGGTTGCTGAGACCTGATGACTATACCGCCAAATAGCGTAACTGATCTTTGTCACTGTCAAATGTAGTGTAGCACTGAACACATATTACTTGCCTTGACATGCTAAAGTGCAACGTACTTTTTGTAGTCCCCTGGTACAAGCGTTACATACTCGCAGGGGTTTGAGGATCTAAAGTTGTACCAGATATTACAGCCAAGAAAAAGCTGTTTTTATTGACTAGATTTTTTTTCGAGTGAAAAGATACAGCATACAGCATCAAATTACGCTTTTTTCAGCCTTTTCCCTGACTGTATAGCATGAGAAGTGATACGATCCCTGCTAAACACTCTGTGTGTAACTACAGCCCTATTCTGTATTGAATCGCACCGTGTCTGCTAACAAGGACGCAGAACGGTTGTCAGCGAATAACAACTTTTTATTTCGTTTATGGGCAGCGAGCGGAAATAACGCGCAGAGAGCTGGAGTGGTAAAGAGCATTTGCAGATAAAAATAGAGCTTTGGTAATGTGTATTTAACAAAAACGAAAGTACTCGAGGCAAGAGCAGAAACGTGTTGTAGCAATTCCCTTGTTCAGAAGCGACCCAGTGACCCGTCTCACCTGTTTGCATTAATTCAATAAGGCAAAAATTCAGTTAATACCTGTGCGGTTTCTGAAAGCTTGGGGAAGCACCTGTTACGGGCCTTTATAGCAGGGGGAATTCCGTGGCCGGCCGGTAGTCGCAGTGCTTGACGCTTTGCAGCCGTTTTCCCGCAGGACACATTCTCAGACCACAGAATTCCCCGAAGCAGTAGCCGAGTCGGAAACCGCACGCCGAAACTGGTTCAGCGGCAGCTGCAGCGGCGTGCGTCTGAAAACACGCCGGATGCGTATTTCCTGCAAGGCGTTCTTACGGTGTCAGAACCGGCGGGTAGGGAATTCCTCGGCTGGCGTCAGGAGGACAGGGCGTCCTCTTCCTGTCGCAACGGTACCGCCCAGCTGTGCAGTGTATGCTGATCACCGCGCGTCGTATGGGGAAATCTTGGAAGCCGCTAAGCGTAACCAGGTTTCAGTGGAAAGTCCGATGTCAACGATTTTAATTTACACGTAGTGTCTTAATGAAGATTCGAACTGTCAGGGAGGACGGAAAAGGCCGCATGTGTCAGTTTCATCTACATCTACACAGATCCACTACAAATCACATTTAAGTGCCTGGCAGAGGGTTCATCGAACCACCTTCACAATTCCCCAGTATTCCAGTCTCGTACAGCGCGCGGAAAGAACGAATAACTATATCTTTCCGTGGGTACTCTGATTTCCCTCATTTTATCATGGTGATCGTTCCTCCCTGTGTAGATCGGGGTCAACAAAATATTTTAGCGTTTGGAAAAGAAATTAGGTGATTGTAATTTCGTCAGAAGATTTGTCCGCAACTAAAAACGCCTTTGTTTTAAAGATATCCATCCCAAATTCTGTATCGCTGCAGTGACACTCTCTTCCACATTTCGCGATAATACAAATCGTGCTGCTTTTCTTTGAACTTTTTCGATGTACTCCGTCAATCCTATATGGTAAGGATCCCACACCGCACAGCAGTATTCTAAAAGAGGACTGACAAATGTAGTGTTAACAGTCTCCTTATTAGATCTGTTACATTTTGTAAGTGTCCTGCCAATAAAACGCTATCTTTGATTAACCTTCCCCACATTTTCTATGTGTTCCTTCCAATTTAAGTTGAACGGAATTGTAATTCCTAGGTGTTTACTTGAATATACGGCCTTTAGATTTGACTGATTTATCGTGCAACCGAAGTTTAACGAATTCCTTTTACCACTCATGCGGATGACCACACACTTTTCGTTATTTAGGGTCAATTGCCAATTTTCGCTCCCTACAGATATCTTTTCTCAATCATCTTGCCAATTGTTTTAATCTTCTGATGACTTTACTAGTCGGTAAACGACAGCGTCATCTGCAAACAACAGAAGACGGCTCCTCAGATTGTCTCTCAAATCGTTTATATGGATAAGGAACAGCAAAAGACCTATAAAACTATCTTGGGGAACGCCAGAAATCACTTCTGTTTTACTCCATGACTTTCCGTCAATTGCTACGAACTGTGACATATCTCACAGGAAATCGCGAATCCCGTCACATAACTGAGACGATATTCCATAAGCACGCAAGTAGCCGCTTGTGTGGTACAGTGTCAAAAGCCTTCCGGAAATCAAGAAATAGAGAATCAATTTGAAATCCCTTGTCAATAACACTCAACACGTTATGAGAGTAAAGAGCTTCTTGTATTTCACAAGAACTATGTTTTCTAAATCCGTGTTGGCTATGTGTCAATAGACCGTTTTTCCTTCGAGGTAAGACATAATGTTCGAACAAAATATATGTTCCAAAATCCTGTTGCATATCGACGTTAATGACATGAGCCTGTAATTTACTGGATTACTCCTACTATCTTTCTTGAACATTGATGTGACCTGTGCAGCTCTCCAGTGTTTGGACGGATCTCTCGTCGAGCGAACGGTTTTATTTTATTGTTAAGTACGGAATTATTGCACCAGTATACTCTGAAAGGAACCTAATTGGTATACAGTCTGGAAAGACTTGCTTTTATTAAATGATTTAAGTTGCTTCACCACTCAGAGCATAGTTACTTCCACGTTACTCATGTTGGCAGCTGTTCTCGATTCGAATTCTGGAATATTTACTTCGTCTTCTTTTGTGAAGGCATTTCGGAGGGCTGTGCTTAGTAACTCTGCTTTGGCAGCACTGTCTTCGATAGTATCTCCATAGCTATGGCGCAGAGAAGGTATTGATTGTTTCTTGCCGCTAACATATTTCACATACGACCAGAATCTCTTTGGATTTTCTGCCTGGTTGGCTTATGATGCTGTGTTCCTTCGAAAGGTATAAGGATATATGAGAAAATATGAAATGTACCACTGATCTGCGGATAAATATGTTCTGAAGATGCACCCTTGAGCAAATCATAATTTCTTGTTTGTCTCCACCCATGTTTCTTCCTCTGATGTTTCACCAACAATAAATAAATGTTAGATGTGAAAATGTGTAAATTGGAATTGTGGTCATCAAACTGAAACAACGTCAGCTGCGAATACAGGCCATTGTTTTTTCACAACATGGAAACTACAACCACAAACAGGACGGAGTTGAGACAGTTTACATCCACACACCACATTCAAGAATTTTAAGAAGACCAGAATGCTACTCTCGCATTTAATCGTATGAACAGATTTTGAGGCAAGCTTTCATGCTCCAAATAACTTGCTGCCACTGCCGTGTATCTGGAATGGAAATTCATGAGCACAGAGAACGTAAAACGTTGACTCAGTATTTATAAGTTTTGCGATTACGTATGGAAGAAAGTGGGTCCATACTGAGAGGTGAAAAGAAATTATGAACATATCAGAGTACCAAAAAATAAACTAACTCGTTTATTCATTTAAAAGTGACAATCCGTACAATAGTGTAACAGTTTACTAATGTAAAAAGTATTTTGCGCATACGTATAATGACCTGATGAAAACGAAAAGTCCTGCAGGAAACAACGTGGGCCGGCCTTTGTGGGCGAGCGGTTCTAGGAGCTTCAGTCCAGAACCGCGCTGCTGCTACGGTCGCAGGTTCGAATCCTGCCTCGGGCGTGGATGTGTGTGATGTCCTTATGTTAGTTAGGTTTAGGTAGTTCTAAGTCTAGGGGACTGATGCCCTCAGATGTTAAGTCCTATATATTTGAACCAGTTTTGAAACAACATGGATTCCGCAAGCTCTGATCATATACACGGACGTTATATTATTAGGAAAGTGTTGCAAAATGCAGGAAGAGCTGCAGCTTATCAATCATTGTTGCAAAGTGTGTCAGCTAGCTCTCAAAAAAGTAAATGTGGTTCAATGTGCCAAAATTGACGAAAACACCCGTATCATTTGACCAGACAGTCAAGGATATTTTACTAAAACAAGGCATGGAAGTCCTCTGTTGGTACCTCGGCAAGGGTGGGACGACTGGATCACCCCCATCACCCCTGCAGTAGGCCCAAGAAGGCGACAAAATGTTCTCCCTAGAGAAGCAACTTAAATCACTTAATAAAAGGAACTCTTCTGGTCCAGACTGTATACCAATTAGGTTCCTTTCGGAGTATGCTGATGCATTAGCTCCATACTTGACAATTATATACAACCGTTCGGTCGACGAAAGATCCGTACCCAAAGGCTGGAAAGTTGCTCAGATCACACCAATATTCAAGAAAGGCAGTAGGAGTAATCCACTAAATTACAGGCACATATCGATAACGTCGATATGCAGCAGGATTTTGGAACATATATTGTGTTCGAGCATTATGAATTGCCTCGAAGAAAACGGTCTATTGCCACACAGTCAACATGGGTTTAGAAAATATCGTTCCTGTGAAACACAACTAGCTCTTTATTCACATGAAGTGTTGAGTGCTATTGACAAGGGATTTCAGATCGATTCCGTATTTATGGATTTCCGGAAGGCTTTTGACACTATACCACACAAGCGGCTGGTAGTGAAATTGCGTGATTATGGAATATCGTCTCAGTTATGTGACTGGATTTGTGATTTCCCGTCAGAGACTCACCGAGTTAAATAGAAGTGATTTCTGGCGTTCCCCAAGGTAGTGTTATAGGCCCTTTGCTGTTCCTTATCTATATAAACGATTTGGGAGAAAATCTGAGCAACTTTCTTCGGTTGTTTGCAGATGGCGCTGTCGTTTATCGACTAATACAGTTATCAGAAGATCGAAACTAACTGCAAAACGATTTACAAAAATATCTGAATGGTGCGAAAAGTGGCAGTTGACCCTAAATAACCGAAAGTGTGAGGTTATCCATATGAGTGCTAAAAGGAACTCGTTAAACTTCGATTACACGATAAATGAGTCTAATCTAATAGCCGTAAATTCAACTAAATACCTAGGTATTACAGTTACGAACAACTTAAATTGGAAGGAACACATAGAAAATGTTGTGTGAAAGGCTAACCAAAGACTGCGTTTTACTGGCAGGACACTTAGAAAATCTAACAGACCTACTAAGGAGACTGCCTACATTACGCTTGTCCGTCCTCTTTTAGAATACTGCTGCGCGGTGCGGGATACGTACCAGATAGGACTGACGGAGTACATCGAAAAATTCAAAGAAAGGCAGCACGTTTTGTATTATCGCGAAATATGGAAGAGAGTGTCACAGGACTGATACAGGGTTTGGGCTGGACATCATTAAAAGAAAGGCGTTTTTCGCTGCGACTGAATTTTCTCACGAAATTCCAAACTCCAACTTCCTCCTCCGAATGTGATAATATTTTGTCGACACCGGCCTACACAGGGAGGAACGATTACCACTATAAAATAAGGGAGATCAGAGCTCGTACGGAAAGATAGAAGTGTTCATTCTTCCCAACCGCTATACGTGATTGGAATAATAGAGAATTGTGAAAATGGTTCGACGAACCCTGTACCAGGCAGAGTATCGATGTAGATGTAGATGTAGATCCTGCTGGGACGCCCAAGTGGCACACAGAGGCTCGTAGCCCAGTGAGGGTAGACACGGCTGGCTGACTTTGGTGAAGTATCTGGGTTTTTGTGTCATGTGGAAATGTTCTGGAACACAGGTAATGACTGAAGTGGCTGTCATAATGTCTAAGTCGATCAAACCGAAGTAGCTCCCCAATGGCTGGCCCCAGGGCGTTTGCGCAAGGATTGGTATCTCAGCAGCGTCTTGCTGCTAATAAGGAGTGTAGATCAAGCACTTCAGCGAACGACGGTGGTCGATACCAGTTTCCTGGTGCTCTGACCTTAGTTCCATGCACTGCTACAGTTCATCCCGTTCCAACCCCTCCCTCTTAATAAAACTCTACGTCCAGATTTCGCTCAAAACTGGCTGCAACTTTTTTTTAAATTTATTGGATAAATTCCAATCTCTGTCTTTCTCTACAGCTTTTACCCTCTACAACTACCTCTAGTACCATGGAAGATATTCCCTGATGTTTTAACATATGTCCTGTCATCCTGTATCTTTTTCTTGTCAGCTCTTTCGATATGTTCCTTTCCTCGTCAATTCTGCAGAGAACTTCCTCATTCCTTAGCTTATCAGTTCACCTAATTTTCAACAGTCTTCAATAGTACCACGTTTCAAATGCTTTGATTCTCTTCTGTTCCTGTTTTCACACAGTCCATGTTTCACTACCATGTTTCGCTACCACGCAATTCTTTTCTCCATAGATACATTCTCAGAAATGTCTTCCTCAAATTAAAACCTGTGCTTGATACTACTAGACTTTTCTTGGCCAGGAATGCCCTTTTTACCAGTGTTAGTCAGCTGCTCCGTCGTTCATGGATTATTTTGCTGCGTAGGTAGCGGAATTCCTTAGCTGCGTCTATTCCGTGATCCCCAATTGCGATGTTAAGTCTCTAGCTATTCTTATTTCTACTATTTCTGATTACTTTCACCTTTCTTCGATTTATTATCATGCTGTATTCTGTATTCATCAGACTGTATATTCCATTCAACAGATCCTGTAGTTTTTTTCACTTTCACTCAGGATAACAATGTCATTAGAAAACTTTATGACTAATGTCCTTCCGTCCTGAATTTTAATCCCACTTTTGAAACTTTCTTTTACTTCCGTTATTGCTTCTTCGGCGTATAGATTGAACAGTAGAGGCGAAAGACAACATCCTTAGTTTGCACATTTTTTTAATCCGAGCACTTCCTTCATAGTCTTTCAGTGATATTGTTCCCTCTTTTTCTGGTATTGCGTATTACCCGTGTTTTCCTATAGTTTACCCCTATTTCTCTTAGAATTTCGAACGTCTTTCCCTATTTTACATTTTCGAACGCTTTTTCCAGGTCCACAAATCCTATGAACGTGTCCTGACTTTTCTTCAATCTTGCTTCCATTACCAATCACTACGTCAGAACTGCCTCTCTGGTGCCTTTACCTTTCGTAAAGCCAAACTTTTCTATTCTTCTGCATGTTATTTTTGTCAGCAACTTGGATGCCTGAGCTGTTAAGCTGACTGTCTGATAATCCTCGTACTTGTCGACTCCTGCTGTTTTCAGAATTGTGCCAATGACGTTTTTTCCATAAAGTTTGATGGCATATAGCCAGTCTCGTACAGTCTACACACCAACGTCTATAGTCGTTTTGTCGCCAATCCCTCCAATGGTTTTAGAAATTCTGAGGTAATGTTATTTAAATTCTGATTCTAATGCTGGATCCCCTATCTCTTCGCTGCTAGTTTCTGCTTCTTCTTCCATCACGTCATCCAACAAGCCCTCCTTATCACAGAGTCCTTCAATATACTCTTTCCATCTATCCGCACTCTCCTCTGAATTTTAGCAACGGAATTCTCATTGTGCTCTTAATGTTACCACCCTTGCTTTTAATTTCACCGCTCGTTGTTTTGACTTTACTATATGCTGAGTCAGTCCTTCAGACAATAATTTCTTCTTCGGTTTCTTCACATTTTTCCTGCATCCCTTTTACCTTAGCTTCAATGCACTTCCTATTTATTTCGTTCCCAAGTGACTTTTTTTTCTGTGTTCCTGAATTTACTTGAACATTTCTGTACTTCGTGCGTTCGTCGATCAACTGAAGTGTTTCTTGTGTTAACCATGGTTTCTTCGTAGTTATCTTCCTTGTATCAATGTGTTTCTTTCCATCTTCTGTGATTGCCGTTTTTAGACATGTCCATTCCTCTTCAACTGCACAGCCTACTGAGCTAAGCATTATCGCAGTATCTGTAGCCTCTAAAAACTTTAAGCGTATCTCTTCATTCCTCAGAACTTCAGAACTTCTTCGGCCGCTGATTCTTCCTGCCTAATCTCTTAAACTTCGTCTCCTCTTCACCATCACTGAATTGTGTTCTGAATCGATATCTGTCTCACACAATCCAGTATCTGGGTTCGGAATCTCTATCTGACCGTGATGTAATCTAACATAAGCACTAATTTATATACAACATGGTTATTAGAATAGATGCACCAAAATAGCTGCTTATAATAACCAATCTTTATTCACGACAGACATTCGGGATTTGTTGTTGTTGTGGTCTTCAGTCCTGAGACTGGTTTGATGCAGCTCTCCATGCTACTCTATCCTGTACAAGCTTCTTCATCTCCCAGTACCTACTGCAACCTACATCCTTCTGAATCTGCTTAGTGTATTCATATCTTGGTCTCCCTCCACGACTCCCACCCTCCACGCTGCCCTCCAATACTAAATTGGTGATCCCTTGATGCCTCAGAACATGTCCTACCAACCGATCCCTTATTATAGTCGAGTTGTGCCACAAACTTCTCTTCTCCCCAATCCTATTCCACACCTCCTCATTAGTTATGTGATCTACCCATCCAATCTTCAGCATTCTTCTGTAGCACCACATTTCGAAAGCTTCCATTCTCTTCTTGTCCAAACTATTTATCGTCCATGTTTCACTTCCATACATGGCTACACTCCATAGAAATACTTTCAGAAACGACTTCCTGACACTTAAATCAATACTCGACGTAAACAAATTTCTCTTCTTCAGAAACGCCTTCCTTCCCATTGCCAGTCTACACTTCACATCCTCTCCACTTCGACCATCATCAGCTATTTTGCTCCCCAAATAGCAAAACTCCCCTACTACTTCAAGCGTCTCACTTCCTAATCCAATACCCTCAATATCACCCGACTCAACTCGACCACACTCCATCATTGTTCTACTGATGAACGCTGTACGAATTATTGTGAGAAAGTTGTAGGACAGTGTGAATGCAGACGACGGGGAATCATCATATGTTAAATAAGTTTATGGGAAAAGGAAAGCTAATTCGAGTGCAAATGAAAACAGTTAATAATGTAAAGTATGAACAAAATATCAGAATGTTGAATATGTATTTTAGGAAAAAGAAAGTTCGAAAGCGTGTTATTTGTTGATTGGTTAGACATGAAAAGCGCGGACTAAAACGGGAAATTAATGTTTCTCTATAGGCCTTAAAGAAAACTCTTGGAGATATAGAATGCTTACAGCAGTCTAAGAAAGTTGGAGCCCAGCCTTTCAATGATACGGTCGTGTGTAGTATGGGCTCCGAAGGAAGTTATAATTTGCCAGTTTTAGTTGTGCTACATTCTTCAAAAGTGTTTTAAAGTGAAGGTATATTAGTACCAGTTTTTTTTTTTTTTTTTTTTTAGAAAGTACGGATTTTTTATGTAATTTTGTGTATGAGAAAAGACAGTATTTCCGCGTGGTATATTGAGCAGATCGGTGACCAAAAACTTGAGTGCATTCGACACCGATAAACTCCGTAGTATGGCGAGCATTTTCATTTAAGAACAGTCTGTGCTTAGTAGCAGTTCAGGTTTCGGGAAATCCCTTGCCATAAACTTGCTAACGTGAGTGAAAAGGTTTGTGCATGACTGGGTTAAGATTAGCACATGTCGGGCAGCGAACGTATACATTATCAAGGTTCAGAAATACTGTACTTTTGCCAGTATTTCCATCTTTCATTCAAAATTAAGACCTTTCCCGATTCTTGGAACAGCTGCGTTGTATGCATCCTGGTGCGAGTTGCAGTAAGGTAGGTTTCCGCTCGGCTTTCTTACCGGCGATATGCTGCAACGAGTTCACAGGTAGGTGCAGGTAAGGGACGAAAGTAGCCGCGCCGCCGCAAGGTGATGCTGACGGAACTTGACTGGGAAACGAGACAACTGAAGTAGTAGATGGATTTTGCTATTTAGGCAGCAAAATAACTGATGATGGATGAAGTAGGGAAGATTTAAGATGCAGACTAGCAACAGTAAGAAAACCATTTCTAAAAAAAGAGGCATTTTTCAACATCTAAAGTAAATTTAAACGTTAGGAAGTCTTTTCTTAAATAATTTGTATGGAGTGTTGCCGTGTATGGAAGTGAAACATGGGCAATAAACAGTTTAGACAATAGGAGAAGAGCAGCTTTTGAAACGTGGTGCTACAGAAGAATACCGAGTATTAGAAAGACAGATCATCTAACTAATGAGCAGTTACTGAATAAAACTAGGGAGAAAAGAGGTTTGTGGCACAACTTAACTAAAAAGAAGGAACCTTTTGTTAGGAGAGATTCTGAGACTTGAAGGGATAACCAGTTTAGTACTGGAGAGAAGTGTGGAGGTATAAAAATCATAAGGGAGACTAAGAGATGACTACAGTAATTAGATTCAGAAGCATGTAGGTTGCAGTAGTTATTCAGTGAATAAGAGCCTTGTACAGGACAGAGAAGCATGGAGAGCTGCATCATGCCAGTCTTTAGACTGAAGACCACAACACCAACAACATTTTAAACTACCAATAACTTTGCACAGTTCTGCGCTTTGTGGCCGTGCAGCCGCTGTTTTAGGCTAAACTTTAATCATGGGCTTCTCTCAACACATCGTTTCGTAATGACTATGCATAACGCACATCTTGTACTCCTGTGCACCACTCCATCTTTGGTGCTGAATTATGGCTGCTTAGTGAACCGCTGGCAGTATGGGTCAGGGCTTTGTGATGCTTTCAATTCTTTGTGTCTACCACAGCACATCCACAGCGCGCATTTTGCGACTGTGGCTGACTAAATTCCTGAGTTCATGTTTAATTTACCCAGTCGATACATTACTTCAAAAACGTATTGATTCTTTCATAGCGCCTGTGCAGTTGAATGACATATTGGATTATTAAGTCCTGATACCCATGTCAGTGCTGCATCATCGGTTATTACGATGAACTGTCGTCCATACAAAGAACAGTGGAAATGGGTTATTCCGTATATTACCACTAGCTTTTCTTTCTGAGTAGTCGAATAATTTTTTTCTGCCACATCTATTTGTCTTGACACAGATGTTATTGGATGTTCTCCTTGGCTTAATATACGCCTCAAGGCAAAATTGCCACACTCACATGACAGTATAAATTGTCCTTTTGTAATCTGGAAATGCATGAACTATACTAGAGGTCAATAAATCTTACTGTTTACAGCCTGGAGACGACTGAAATTTCACTACTTTTTTGAATAATTGAATGATGAGTCTTACAATTTCTGTGAATTTTGGAATGAATTTTCTGTAAAAATTAGCTAGGACTAGATATAACTCAAATTCCTTTACTATAGTGGGTGCGGGAAAATTTTTTACAGCGTCAAAAAGTCACAGATCAGCGTTTACACCGTTTTTGCTAATGATTCTGTACGTCCCAAGTAATATACTTCTTGCAAAACCAAATGACAGTTTTACAGGATGGGTGTTAATTGTACTGCATGTAAATGGCCAAAGACTACATGTAAACATATCATATGCTGTTGGACATACTTAGAAAACACCATGATAGTAGCCGGCGGGGGGACCGAGCGGTTCTAGGCGCTACAGTCTGGTCGCAGGTTCGAATCCTGCCTCGGGAATAGATGTGTGTGATGTCCTTAGGTTAGTTAGGTTTAATTAATTCTGAGTTCTAGGCGACTGATGACCTCAGAAGTTAAGTCGCATAGTGCTCAGAACCATTTGAACCATTTTGACTATACTTCTCGTAAGCTCTCGTGGTACATCGCATACGCCCTAGCATGTCCCACTAACTTAAGTTTAGCTACACTCAATAATTGCTTGTTACTCCAATTTTCCAATCTGGCAGCTGAGTCCATATTTTCAAAAAGACGAAGATATCCTCCACTGAGTTCCCAGAAAATGGAGTGCCTAATGAAATGGTGTTCGTAACAAGGATTAGTTCACTAGGATGTGAACGTTTCCTCCTTATCTCCCTCGATTGTCCTAATTCTGTCTGCAACTGAGGCACTTGGTCTTTCTGATGCTGAATCACATACTGAAACTAAACTTGTCAAGCAATGTTGCCCATTTACTAAAAACAAAAGTATACATTATAACCAAATAACGTAAAATATAAAGAAATAACAACGGAGAGTAAACAACTATCAGGCTCAAAAAACTCAGTGATAAGTTCCTATCAGCACTTACTCTTACCGGTGCGTGGGATGTCCTTGTTGCAGAATCATGGAGCTCTGTACTGTCTTCTGGTTGTTATCCATCGTCGTCCTTAGAAGTTGTTCTGACTCAAATTGTAAAGGGGTAGGTGAAGGAGATACTCTTCTGACAGAATTACTGGGATGGTTGGTAGTGGGAGATGTTTCTCTGCCAAAGATGTATGCAGGTGCAGCAGTTGAAAAGCATTCACAGATAATTCTTTATTCAAGAATGAAATTTTCAGTCCGCAGCGGTGTAGAGTGAGATTCTGTGAAAGTTTTGAAGGTAAGAGACGAGGTGCTGAGAGAACTGAAGCTGTGAGGTGTGGTTGTGAGTCGTGTTTGGGTAGTTCAGGCGCTAGACCACTTTCCTGCGAAGGGCAAACGTCCCGAGTTCGAGTCTCGGTCCGGCACACAATTTTAATCTGCCACGAAGTTTCAACTTCTTTATTGCTGTTGGTTTACAATCGTTGGACTCTGAAGTTGCTAGCGTCGACATGTGAAGCAAATACACCGTAATGGCTTCTCTCAGAACGTTGGCCTCCAGCACAGCCTCACAGGCGGTAGCCCAGATCGTGAGTTCCCACAGTGGCTGCTGCTGCGTTGAGGAACCGCATCTAACCAGGCCGTAGTTGGGAAGACCCGATGTGGTGGATTTTGTTATGAATATGTCAACTTGCACCACTCTCAGTGGTGCAGGGCATAAAAGTCCACCGTTAGTACCTTGGCAGAGATGGGGATGGCTGGATCCCCCACACCGTAGTCCTAAGGAAGTTGCAAAACTACCTGTACACTTCTGGATGTTCAGGCAGAAGCTAGAGGTTAGAAGCTCAGTGATGGCAGAGATGGCCCTGATCAGCACTGAGTGCATGACACATTGCTACCCAGTTGTTCAATGATGACGGCTGATCTGGGAAATTTCTAAATTTGTGATAAGTTCCTATGGGACCAAACTGCTGAGGTCATTGGTCCCTACGCTTACACACTACTTAATCTAACTTAAATTAACTTACGCTAAGGACAACACATACACCCATGCCCGAGGCAGGACTCGAACCTCCAACGGGGCCAGCCGCGCGAACAATGGCACGCCGCCTCTGACCGCGCGGCTACCCTACGTGGCGCTGGTCTGCGTGATGGAGGGGGGGGGGGGAGGGTGAAGCTGCTGCTCTTGGTTTTCTTTGCTAAAATGTATGCATTTGTATGGCACCTGGAAATCTTCTGAAACAGAGGCAATGATCAAAGTGACTGTGATCACTCAGAAGCCGGTAAAACTGGAGTCAGTACATGAAGATTGGTTCCAGGCTGTTGACACACAGAATTGTATCATGGATACTAAAACAGATATCAAGTATCTATCAGTATCTTCGGAAAGATTTTAAGTGAAACACTCACAGCAGTACGCTTTTGGGGAACGCAGGTGAAGAACAATTTCATTGGAAGAATCCTAGTAAAATTATTCTCACGTACAGAGATGGTCGCTTAAAAAGTTAAAGATTCATTAGTCCAGCATCTTACCTTATATGATTAGCACCAGAGATAAAGAAGGTTAGAGAGACGAGCTGATCGATTTTTCACGATTCTTTCTTGACCTAGCGAGAACGTAACAGAAACACTCAACTATTTACTGTGGGTGATGTTGCAGGAAAGACAGACAGGCTTTCACTTACAGTTTCCAGAGCCAACTCGCAAGAGGAGGTACTGATCGTGCTCACCCTCTGTTCCCGCTCCTGCAGGGACCTCCCTTCACCCGTCTATATTGATCCGATGCGGCGACTGTCGCTGTGAATACATCACTCTGTGCCAAACCCAGCAGTGCCGGGCATGAAAGTCCCCCGTTAGTACCTGGTGAGGGGCAGGGACAGCTGGATCCCCCTCACGGCACTCCCAAGGAGGCAAGGAAGTGGCAAAACGCTTCGCTAACCGATCCTGGCCGGATGCTCATGCGGCAGACAGAGGCTCGTAGCCCGGTGGGGGTAGAGATGGCCGGCTGACCTTGCTGAAGTATCTGCCTCTGTATGTCGTGCTGAAATGCTCTGGAACACAGGTAAGGACTAAAGTGGCTGTCATCATTAATAAGTCGATCAAACCGGAGTGGGTCCTCAGAGGCTGGCCCTAGGGCGTTTACACAAGGAATGTTATCACAGAAGCGTCTGGCTGCTGCTGAGGGACGCTGAGCACGCAGGTCGGCTACTGGCGGCAGGCTATATCCGTATCTTGGTGCCCCCCGCTTGGCTCCAATCACTACTACGGTTCATCCCGTTAAAGTACAGATGGTAGTTATTCGCTCACGCTGTTCGTGAACAGAATGATAAGGCAATAAAATAGGAAAAAGAATCCCGTAATGTTTGAATACTCCATTAGTAGTGTAGCGCTTGACACAGTCACGTCGATTAAATATTTGGGCGTAACATTGTAGAGCGATATGAAGTGGGACAAGCATGTAATGGCAGTTGTGGGGAAGGCGGATAGTCGTCTTCGGTTCATTGGTAGAATTTTGAGAAGATGTGGTTCATCTGTAAAGGAGACCGCTTATAAAACACTAATACGACTTATTCTTGAGTACTGCTCGAACGTTTGGGATCCCCATCAGGTCGGATTGAGGGAGGACATAGAAGCAATTCAGAGGCGGGCTGCTAGATTTGTTACTGGTAGGTTTCATCATCACGTGAGTGTTACGGAAATGCTTCAGGAACTCGGGTGGGAGTCTCTGAAGGAAAGGAGGCGTTCTTTTCGTGAATCACTACTGAGGAAATTTAGAGAACCAGCATTTGAGGCTGACTGCAGTACAATTTTACTGGCGCCAACTTATATTTCTCGGAAAGACCACAATGATAAGATAAGAGAGATTAGGGCTCGTACAGAGGCATACAGGCAGTCATTTTTCCCTCGTTCCGTTTGGGAGTGGAACAGGGAGAGAAGATGCTAGTTGTGGTATGAGGTACCCTCCGCCACGCACCGTATGGTGGATTGCGGATTATGTATGTAGATGTAGATGCTTGTATTCAATGTAAATGTTTTTAGATATGATTGATGACAATTGTATGTACTATTGTCTGATTGTAGGAGCAATTATTAGTGAAGTCGCGAGTAAAGTAGATGCCAAACGGAGGTTCTCTGTAAGAATTCCCAGGAAATGTAGTCCATCGCCAAAGGAAATAGCTTACAAAACAATCGTTCCAGCAATACTTGAATATTGCTCATCAGTATGGAACCTGTACGTGATAAGACTGATAGAGGAAATAGAGAAGATCCAAACAAGAGCAGCACGCTTCGTTAATAAGTGCGAGAGCGTCACGGAGATGTTCATCCAACTCCAGTGGCAGAAAAATTGGTTCAAATGGCTCTAAGCACTATGGGGCTTAACATCTGAGGTCATCAGTCCCCTAGACTTAGAATTACTTAAACCTAACTAACCTAAGGACATCACACACATCCATGCCCGAGGCAGGATTCGAACCTGCGACAGTAGCAGTAACGCGGTTCAGGACTGAAGCGCCTAGAACCGCTCGGCCACAGCGGCAGGCTGTCTGTGTTTACTTTAACAACAAAGTGGCCGGCTCCAGTGGCAGACGTTGTGCAAAAGGGGCTTTCTGCATCACGTTGTGTTCTACTATCAGAGCTCTGTAAGCGTACATTTCTAGAAGGGTCAACCAGTAGTCTGGTTCCTCCTACGTATATCTCAGTAAATGACCATGGGGATAAAGTACCTTCCGCGACACATCGTAACTTGGCGTGTGGAATACCGATTTAGTATATCAAGACAAAAATATATTTCAAAGACTGAAATATTGTTGTAAGTGCCCCAAGTACATTCATTGGATATTTTAGTAAAACTACTAACAGCGGTTAACAGGTAGGATGACTTTTTCGTCTCCACAACGGGCACAAGGTTTTTAGATATTTAGTACTTCATTTTGTTTGGATGAACGACTGGAAATACTATAGGCTAACTGGAGTAGCCATTACCAGCAGAGAAAGAGTGAGGTGGCGCAGAGGTAAAGCACTGGAACACGGTGGCTGAAATCCCCGTCCGGCCATCCCCATTACATTTTCTGTGACCTCTGGAAATGGCTTAACGCGAATGCTAGAATGGTTCGTTTGATACAGCATGAGAGATTTAATTTCTCATCTTTCCCCTACCCGAGCTTGTGCTCCATCTCTAATGATCTCGTCGTATATGAGTCGTTAAACTTTAAACCTCCTTTTTAATTAATAGTAAAGAAGTGACTATACGTCTTTGCCCATTATGAAGGACGCTTGTTTTATCACAGGGAGCGGATTCCCGCTACGATGCAAATCTCTGCTGACGAAATAGGATCGAACTCTATGCTCAGTGGTCTCATGCGCACTGCGTAGAAGCAAAGAGACATGCGACAATGTACTTAAACGGCTGCAGTAACTTTCTGCACTATTTCTAATAATACACAAAATACTGGAACATTTGTGACGCCACAGTTTCCTCTTGAGGTGTTCACATGTGGACGTAAATGCTATGTTTCACTCTCAGTCTCTCTCTCTCTCTCTCTCTCTCTCTCTCTCTCTCTCTCTCTCTCTGTGTGTGTGTGTGTGTGTGTGTGTGTGTGTGTGTGTGTGTGTGTGTGTGTGTGTGGGTGGGTGCACCCATCCACCTGTCTCAGTTTGTGTATCATGGCAATAACCTACGGCCATGTGACGAGGCAGACAGTTAAATGAATCTTCGTTGATCCATTATGGACCGTGAGACAACGGCTGGCATGTATTTCTTGATGCAATAATTTACCAACAGCCGTGTGTATTGTAGAAATTTATTTTATGAACTTGTTATGTGCTACCAGTTTCGGCATTACATTGATGCCATCTTCAGGCCCCACACGTCATAGTCGTAAAATCGCTATACACGGAAGGAGCCATATAACTGGATCCGTGAATCAAATCGTTATGCAACAGGTCTTGGTGGCCAGGTGACACTCAAGTTGAGAATGTACTGCGGAACTCCCAAATTCTTAATCAGTTCCACGGGAAGCACAACAGTCGTACACTGTCACTTTACTTCATGAAGGGATAGCAGTGTTGGAGGTTTCCTGCTGACTTGGTACATGTACCCTGTCGCCTGGCCACCAAGAGCTGTTGCATAACGATTAGAATCACGGATCCAGTTATATGGCTCCTTCCGTGTATAGCGGTTTTACGACTATGACTTGTGGGGCCTGAAGATGGCATCAATGTAATGCCGAAACTGGTAGCACATAACAAGGTCATAAAATAAATTTCTATAATACATACGGCTGTTGGTAAATTATTGCATCAAGAAAAGTTAAATGAATGCCTACTTCCCTTACTGCAATGTTCCCTACTCCCACACTCCATCGTATATTGATGTCCCGTACTGTACATTAGCTCAAGGGCACAGCAGCAGCACCAGTACAGATTCAAGTTGAGAAAATACTGCGGAATTCCCAAATTCTTGCTCATTTCCATGGGAAGCACAGACAGTCGCACACTGTCACTTTACTTCATGATGGGATAGCAGTGTTGGAGGTTTCTTGCTGACTCGACACATATCCTACGGCGACGATCTCGAACGTCCAACCACTACCGTTAGTCACAAGACACAGAAGATCTGCTTCGATAAAAGAACACCAGCTGATGACGGCTACCTACAAACTATAGCTCGTAGGTACTCCAAAGAGAGTTCATCAAAATTGGTTGTTGCCCTTCTATAACCCAATGGGAAGACTGTGTCGATCCAGAAAGTACCCAACCGCCGATCACATAGACCTTAGCAGTGCTGCCGTTGAAAAGTGAGACAGACCTGCAGCACCGTCTGGATCACATTTTGATGCAGGATAGAGGTATAATTCAATGAACCATTTCACGGTCGTCGTTTACTTTTGTTAAAATTTCCAGACAGAGAGACCGCTGCTTTTGTATAAAACTATTTACTGATGTTTCGTTTCAATCTGTAAGATACATCTTCAGAGCTAAAACGGGCATGTTGCCAGTTTTATCTCTGAAGATGTCTCCAGAAACTGGGTAAAAAACGTTCGTAAAAAGTTTTATACATGAAATACTAAAATTCAGTAAAACAGTGTCGATCACAACAGATGTTCATTTTGATTGGCCATCAAAAATAAGCATCTATTGCGATCGAGATTGTTTTACTGAATGTTAATATTTGACGCAGATCGCTGGTCACTTTAAATTGAAAGAATGCTTTCTAAAATATTTTACACATCAACCACGATTTCTCACCCTGGAAATTTCAACTGAACGATCCAGGTATGTTAACAATGCATGCGCTGAATGTAACCAACAGCAGATTTTGATTTAACAGATGTGTAAAAATGTAAACTTCGAACAGACTATCTCAATTATGATTATTTTTTGTATTTATTTCACTGTGTTGTCAAGCTTTTAGATTCATCCGGCTTATTCTCCAATTTCCTGCTCGCCAGGAATTTAACAACTTCGCAGGTGGTGAAAATATTTGTAAGTAGTTTACTTGATTGCATCTTAATATGCAGCTATCTAACTGAAATGAAACCAGAACTACTGGAAGGACAACACACTGAATAAGTGCGACTATGACATCGACTCGGACAGGTACTGAAAATGCTCCTGTAACGAAATACTTGTTTCTGTTCGAATTCTACTGTAGGAATGACTGCTGTAGGTCATATAAACCAAACTCTTAAATGATATGACATACACATTCAGTCAGCAATTTATCAGAACTAAGTACACACCCAAAAAGGCATGGAGGATTTACTAAATGGAGTCATTATGATTCAGTTTTCTAAAAACTTTAGATACTGCACCATAGCATAAATAAAACACATTCACTCCATATGTCTAGCCGTCAAAATTGTTTTTTCTTTTAGAGGCATTACTGTTCACGACATAAATAACTTAATGACTTATTGGGTAGTGTTAGCTTCCATCTTAGACGTTTTCCAGTTAATGCTACTTCCTATGAGCAAGTCTATCCTATAAAAATTGTTGTGGGCCATAACTGCAGCCAATCACAAAAAACCATCATACAAATGGGCTTCAGTAGTCCAGTTAGGGTAGTAGTAGTTTTATTCATCACTTTTACAAACATGTGGGACATGTTGTGGTATTACAATTTAAGAACAACAAAAATGACATAATTCATTTATACAGCCAATTACATACTTGTAGGCTACTTGTAGGTGCTTGGCAATAGCCTTAAAATTAGGAGCCAGTGTGGCATTTGCCTGAAGTAATTTAAGAAACCATACAAAACCTAAATCAGGGTGTCGGAATCAAGATTGGAGCCTCCACCTTCTTGAATACAAGCAAAGTCTGTTTAAGCCAGTGCTGTCTCATTCGGTTTGTCCCTAGTGACAATACTGGTTTCCAAACAAGTTCCTTAAAAATTTAAGGATCTTCATAATGTAACATAAGACGCACAGTTAGCTAACGCCAGAACCATAGTATGATATTTGGTTTCCATTTACTATCCTCAAAATCTAAGTCAGCATTCTTGTACAATGAGTGGGATGTTGAGCTCAGAAATAAGATAAAGTCTTATTTTTATTCATTCCATAACTTTGGAAGTAAGTTTTCCAAAAAAGTAAACAAGAAAAGGAAATAAAACAAAAGAATTGGAAAAAAGGGAGGAAATCTGAAATGAGTAAGGTGGCAGCCAAAATAGATGTTAATTTCCCACCTTACATGAAATTTTACACGTCGCAACAAGTAGATGGATATGTCACCTGACATACTTCGGCGGTAGTGAGCAGATTTGCCTATCAGAACGTACAATAGGTAATGCCAACAGGAATGACACTCGATTCGACGGTATAAACACACTGAACTCAAACCCTGCATGTCAATGAGCGAAAGGTAAAAAAAGCTGATGGAAGAAACGTTTTACTTTGTGGACAGATGCGAGGTGCGCTGTCACGGCCCGCATACAACGAAAGGCTTCTTACAGGGGTTGGTGACTGTGGTGTCACCGCCAGACACCACACTTGCTAGGTGGTAGTCTTTAAATCGGCCGCGGTCCGTTAGTATACGTCGGACCCGCGTGTCGCCACTATCAGTGATTGCAGACCGAGCGCCGCCACACGGCAGGTCTATAGAGACTTCCTAGCACTCGCCCGAGTTGTACAGCCGACTTTGCTAGCGATGGTTCACTGACAAATTACGCTCTCATTTTCCGAGACGATAGTTAGCATAGCCTTCAGCTACGTCATTTGCTACGACCTAGCAAGGCGCCATTAGCAGTTACTATAGATGCTGCAAAACATGTACCGTCAAGAGCGATGTTCACCAATTATGGATTAAAGTTAAGTATTCTGGCAGCTACGTATGTTCTTTGCTACTATAACTTCCTTGTCCTGTTCCAGACCTCACGCCAGCCTGCGTGAGCTTAAACGTGTGCCTTTCGGCTTCCTGCTAGTGGCTTGGCTGTCTTGCCAAGCCACAACAGTTTGGCGACGAGGCAAAATCGCGTTCGTAGCTATACTGCCCTGATTTACTTGTGTAATGGCTTCGCGACAATCTCCAGATGTACTGTCCGAATTTTACCGCTTACAGAATCAGCAGACGTAGGCCTTACTGAATGCCCTTGGACAGCTCGTCCAGGGTCAACGTGCAATGCAAAACGATGCGGCAGCCGCCGCTCCACCGCCACCGCGGCCACAACACGCAGTTGCACCAACTTTTCGTCCTTTTGATGCGGCACTGGAAAGCTGGACGGAGTGGTAAGGCCAATTTGGATTCCATCTCGCCGCCTACAGAATTCAAGGTAATGAGCGGCAGCCTTTTTTGTTAGCATCCGTCGGCGTCCACACGTACCGTGTGATAGTCAAATTATTTCCTCGACGCGACGTACCAACTCTGTCCTACGACGAAATTTTGTCTGCATTAGATGCATATTTCAAAGAATCAGTCAATGTTGTTGCAAAAAGGTATACCTTCTTTCGTACAAAACGTACGGCAGGTCAGACTAATCGGGAGTGGGTTGCAACCTTGCAAGGCCTTACTAGTGATTGTGCTTTTGAGTGTCACTGTGGACTCCCTTATTCAGATAGTATGGTGCGTGATGCAATTGCACAGAACGTTTCTGATGTTCGTATACAGGAACAGATTTTGAAACTAGTCAATTCCTCCCTTCAACAAGTGATGGACGTATTGGATCGGCAGGACACACTTGACTTTGCTCAGGAATCATTTGAAACTTTGCCACCCGTGTGTCAGGTTAACTGGCCCGCCGGGCGAGCTGCACGGAACAGTAAACAGTCCTCGCGCCCGGCCGCGCCAAAGCCGCCTGGCTCTCAGCCACGTGTACTGCGCCAGCAAGCAAATGCAGTGAAATCATGCCCACGGTGTGCTACTAGACATTCGCGTGAGAATTGCCCGTCACGCCATGCTATTTGCTTTTGCTGTAATAAAAAAGGACATGTTCAAAGTGTTTGCCAGAAAAAGCTCAGATCGGACACTCACAACCATTCCAGGCCCTTTGCTTCACGCCAGAATCGGAATCGAACCAAGGATACTCAGGCTCGTGCAACTTCGCCTATCGAAATTCATATAGTTCATACCACTCCGCCCAGTGCCACTCTCTCTAACAGTGACTGTGTTCCTCCCACCAACAGTGTGCGTCGACGTCGCCGGAAATCACGTCAAGTCGCAAGTGATTATGTCCCAATGTCAGTTCACGTTGCACGAGACAGTCGCTCTTGTTGTCAGCAGGGCAGTAAACTTTTTGTAGACTTGGACATTAATGGCAAAGTGATACCATTCGAGCTCGATACCGGAGCTGCAGTTTCATTGATCAATCATGACACGTACAAACAGCTGGGCACACCTCAATTGCGTGCCGCAAATGTTAAGCTAACTACATATTCAGGTCACGGGCTCCCTGTGTTAGGACAGTGCAGCCTTCTTGCAACATACAAAGGACAAACAAAACTTGTGTCATTTTACGTCCTTCGTTCTTCTTCTGCAGTGAACTTGTTTGGTTTCGATTTATTTCAGTTGTTTAACTTGTCTATAGTAAATCAGGTCCTATCAGTGAACCAGACTGTGCCTTCAGACAGTGTTTCTCGTCTACGTGAAGAATTTGCAGACATTTTTGCACCGGGTCTCGGTTGCGCTAAGAACTATAAAGCACATTTGGAACTGAAAGTCAACGCGCAACCGCAATTTTTCAGAGCGCGCAATGTTCCCCACGCATTGCGTGATGAGGTCGCAAGAACATTAAACGATTTGGAATCACAAGGTGTAATTGAACGTGTGCAGGCTTCTCTCTGGTCGTCACCCTTAGTAATTTTGCAAAAACCTTCGGGAAAATTGAGACTTTGTGTGGACTTCAAGGCAACAGTGAATCCACAACTAGTGACTGCAACTTTTCCTTTACCCCGCCCGGAAGATCTTTTTGACAAACTGTGCCCGGGTAAATATTTTTCGAAGTTGGACCTAGCGGATGCGTACTTGCAAATACCGCTGGACGAAGAATCCCAGCGCGTTTTGGTGGTTAACACGCATCTTGGTTTGTACCAATTCAAACGACTGCCATTTGGGTGTGCATCCGCCCCTGCATTGTTTCAGCAATATTTACAAACTGTTTGTGCGTCGGTCCCTACTGCAGCAAACTATCTGGACGATATTGTGATCTCCGTAAAGACGGAAGAAGAACATTTAGCCAATCTCAGAACATTATTTCAGGTCTTGCGACAAAATGGTCTTCGCTTGCAGAAGGACAAATGTGTGTTTTTTGCTCGTGACTTACCTTATCTGGGACATGTCCTCAATGCAGAATTTGAAGCAGCTACAGAGTGTGCTGGGAAAAATTACTTATTATCATCGCTATGTGCGCCACGCCTCTTCCATTTCAGCTCCGCTACATCGCTTACGCCGTAAAGGTGTTCCGTTCGTCTGGACGACGGAATGCGAACGCGCGTTTCGCCAATTGAAATCGGCGTTGCTTTCCAATACTTGCCTTACGCCATTCGATCCCCGGAAGCCCCTTTTGTTGATGGTGGATGCATCGGATTTCGGGATCGGTGCTGTGCTTGCGCGAAAAGACGGTTCGCACAATCGCCCTATTGCCTTTGCGTCCAAATTGCTCCCGTCTGCACAAAGAAATTATTCACAGATCGAGAAAGAAGCTTTGGCTCTCGTATTTGGTGTTACAAAGTTTCATGATTTCTTGTATGGTCGTCACATCATCACAGACCACAAACCTTTGACATCGCTTTTTCATCCGACCAAGCCTGTACCTCCACGTACAGCGCAGAAATTCATTCGCTGGTGTATTTTCCTCTCGCAGTACCGCTGCGATATCTTGTATCGGTCTACTGCTAAGCACGGAAACGCCGATGCGTTGTCCCGTCTGCCTGTTGCTGAGGATAGAGCATTTGATTCCTCCGAACTTGCTTGCATGTTCATTGATTCAGAAACCGATGACGTGGTCGAATCGTTTCCGATTGATTGTCGTCGTGTAGATACAGCCACAGCTGCAGACCCTGTCCTTGCTACCGTTCTGCGTTTTGTTGCTACGCAATGGCCCTTGTCAAAAGACACAGCTCGAGGATCCGGTGGTTCGCCGATTTTTTGCTCACAAGGAGATACTTTTTGTACGACGTGGTGTTTTGCTGTTGCGTTCTGATAATGATCAGTCCAGGGTCGTGGTCCCACGTTCGTTACAGTCCTCTGTCTTACGGATTCTCCACCAAGGACATTGGGGTATAGTGCGAACGAAACAACTTGCTCGTCAGCACTGTACTTGGTTCGGAATCGATGCCGCGATTACGAATATGTGCTCTTCTTGCATGGCGTGTGCCGAACATCAGTCCGCACCACCGCGGAAATTCTTTGCACGGCTAAAAACAACTTCCCCTTGGCAACGCTTACACATCGATTTTGCTGGTCCATTCTGGAATGCTCGATGGTTGGTTGTGGTAGATTCATTCAGTAATTTTCCTTTAGTTATCCGGATGTCTTCCACGACATCATCTGCCACCATCCAAGCGTTATCTGCTATCTTTTGCATTGAAGGTCTTCCACAGACTATTGTTTCCGACAATGACCCACAATTCATGTCCGCAGAATTTCAGTCATTCTGCAAGGCCAGTGGTATTCAACATCTGACATCCGCGCCGTTTTCGCCACAGTCAAACGGTGCCGCTGAACGATTGGTCCGGACTTTCAAGTCCCAGATGTTGAAGTTGAAAAAGTCGCATTTACGGGAGGACGCGTTGTTGCTGTTTTTGTCCTCGTATCGCTCTCAGCCCGGAGATGGTCGCTCGCCAGCTGAGTTGCTCCACGGTCGTCCTCATCGAACCTTGATGTCTTTGCTACATCCGCCGCATCAGGTTCCTATGCAGCGGCAGACACCTGCTTTTGCTACAGGCGACGTTGTCTACTATCGTCACTATCGAGGTTCATGGCGTTGGCTTGAAGGGCGCATTCTTCGCTGCCTCGGCCGCGCTATGTATCTGGTTTTGGGGGCCTCTGGTGAGGTGCGCCGGCATCTCCACCAGCTGCGCCTCTGTCGTCGAATGGGATCTGCCGCTCCCCGTCTGCTTTCAGCGACGGTGCCGTCCGGTCAGCGCCCTGGGGACCCATCTACTGGCTCGCCTCAGTCCCAGGTGTTACCGACGCTGCCTTCCATTTTGCCCCATGGCGACGCGCCGCCGCCGCCACCTGTTCTCCCGCCGGCGACGCCCGAATTGGACGCGTCGCTGCAACCACCAGGCGCCTCCCTGGGTCACGCGCCGCCGATCGCTTCCCGTGACCCGTTGTCCTCCGCCATGGACTTCTTGCCTGCTCCAGACCACATGGCGTCTTCGCCCGTCGGGTGCCGCGACCCGATGGAGGTCGACCCTTCGGCCCCTCCTGTCTCTTTACGGGCGCATACACCCCATGTTGGCGTACACCCTGGACTAGGTTTTCAGGCGTTTCCTAGCTCCCCTCGGTCCGAATGGCAGGGTGCGGGTGGCACAGCCTCCCCACCTCGTCGCATACGTCAACATGCGGTCCTCCCCACGGCGGGCAGAAGCCTTATAACACAACCGTACGCCTATTTGCAGGGGAGGAATGTGGTGTCACCGCCAGACACCACACTTGCTAGGTGGTAGTCTTTAAATCGGCCGCGGTCCGATAGTATACGTCGGACCCACGTGTCACCACTATCAGTGATTGCAGACCGAGCGCCGCCACACGGCAGGTCTAGAGACTTCCTAGCACTCGCCCCAGTTGTACAGCCGACTTTGCTAGCGATGGTTCACTGACAAATTACGCTCTCATTTGCCGAGACGATAGTTAGCATAGCCTTCAGCTACGTCATTTGCTACGACCTAGCAAGGCGCCATTAGCAGTTACTATTGATGCTGTAAAACATGTACTGTCAAGAGCGATGTTCACCAATTATGGATTAAAGTTAAGTATTCCGGCAGCTACGTACGTTCTTTGCTACTATAACTTCCTTGTCCTGCTCCAGACCTCACGCCAGCCTGCGTGATCCTAAACGCGTGCCTTTCGGCTTCCTTCTAGTGGATTGGCTGTCTTGCCAGTCCACAACAGTGGCCCTCAGCGAGAGAGCCAAAGAACGCACTGGGCAAAACAGTGAGGGGAGCGGGTAGCGGCCCAGTGCTGCTTGCAATGGAGAAATTCTTCAGAGTATTGCGTTGGGAAATTTCCGGCTGGATACAAACAAGCCAGTGACGCAGTTGATCACGTGACAAGCCGTGGTATGCTCGTGATATACACATGTCACTCTTAGCCGTCAGGAGCGGGCACAAAATGTCCGATTGGCTGAAATAAACTCAGAAGGAGTAAAAGTGGTGATATTTCCATGCAGTTTAAAGGTAGGCTCTTTTCAATTGGCAGAAGTAGTTTCCACAAGATGAAAGCAACGCTCCTATTGGCCTGAAGACGCCGTGACGTGAAGCACGAAAGGACACAGGAGGGGGACAGTTTGCTACAAAAGACACAATACTGAAAACTTCGGAGACTCTCCTCTGAACCAGCGTCAAGTGTAGAACAGGGTGCATCACGCTCTGTAAAACACCAAAAGAGAAATTTTTGTGTGAAAACTGCATTCGCTTTGGCTGACATTCAGCTAGAAATTTGCTGAATTATCGTTGACCTCTGATAGCGGAGAAACGAATATGCTCATGCATATTGCCATGTTTTCCAGACTAGGGATGAGTGCATGTTTCCTCACCTAACAAGAAACAGGACAGTTTAAGCTGACAAAATCAGTAAAGAGTTTGATCAGTTTTATATAGGACTTTCAGAGGGCAAAAGCAGCCATGCAGCTGACAGCACGTCGCAGCTAAAGGTAAATGCCGCTGGAAGAGGTGTAAAATTGTTGGATCACCATCTTGCATCCGCTGTGAACATGAGCAACCTTGAGTAATCTTTTGCTCATCTTGTCACAAAAACTAACAATCATCCACAGACTTGACTGGCATCCTAAATAGCACCAAATTTAGAACCGCAATCAGATGCTTTGTCACAATATTGACCAATGTAGACAAGGCTTCACGGTCTAGAATAGGAAAAATTTGTAGAGACTCTTCTATTTAACTTTGATATTGTTGTGTTCAGTGTTATTTCTGCTAAAGAGGACATAATACGTTATCTAGACAACTGTCCTGAAATTGTTATGTCACACACAGGGTGTTTTTGCTGATGTCTTATGAATGTGGAGTGGAGTGTCAGATAATGGCGACCCTGCCAGTATTGCACTTGGTCTGCCAGGAAGGCAATTAGTCAAATTAGAAAGACTAATTAACATTGGTATTAAGAAAAACAATTCTTTTTGAAAAAATAAGTGACAAGGTTACTCAATGCATATGTCTGCATAGTGGTCAGAGTACTGTAAATATTTGATCCACATAGTAGAAAATTTTGTATTAACGAGTAAAAGTAGCTTGTACATGACCTCTCTGGTGAGCGCGAAGGTATTCACGGCGTTGCTGAGTTGGTTTGAGTACCCACAAACTGTAAACGGTGTTGATAATGATGTATTAATGTCATAAGAAACTTTCTATGATATTTTGGAGATGTCAGGTAATGTAACTTCATGTTGACTAGAGCTCAAGCTCACGCAAATCGAGAAAGACATAGGTAACTTAGACAGTCTGAGATGGCGGTCGGACGTAGATCATCCCATATAGGGCAAACTGAAGATTTTGATTGGATAGAAAATGACGTACAACAACATGTATCGACTGTGAGTCACGAAACTGAACGAAGTGACAATGCAGAGGGAATGGTGGCAGTTTCTCAATCGGTATCTCAGGTTGAGAAGCACAAAACCGAACAGATGGCGGATCTAGTGGTTCAGAAGCAGAATCAGAGGACGTGCAACTTCAGTACGTTGAACCAAAGGTTGTAATTCTGAATATAACTGGACAGTTTCCTACGGAAAGAATGTGTGTACATCCGTCAGCACTATGCACAGAAGTCGGTGAGACGTCACATGAGAGACGCGAACAGCAAAATTTACACCAAATGGTGACAGATGACCATGGCGAAGCGTCTGACAGTATGTACGCAATGTTGAAGCATATCACTATTGTTGTCAAGCAGACAGGTGAAACGATGAGAGCGCGGTTAACAGACTTGCAAACAGATACAAATGCAGGACTGGTGGCTTTAAACACTGAAACGTCGAATTTAAAAATCGAAGCGACGAATTTAAGAACCGAAATGCAGGGTTAGAGGCCTCAAATACTCTTTTAAATGGTCTCAAATTTGAAACCAGTGCTGGGTTAAAAAAGTCCACAACGATCAGCAAAGGATGTGAACGGAAGTTAATGAACAGTTTATTGAAATCCGGAAAGAGACGAGAGACTCACGCGAACTAATTCAGTCGGTTAGGGCCGAGCAGAAAAAGATGCTTACTGTCATTGACCAGGTGCAGCATGCAGTGTCTAATATCAACCAAAGACCTGATAATTTAGCACGTAAGACGTCTTTTAAGGTGCAACAAATCGTGGAAGAACTCAATGTCAGGAAATGTGTCACTCGAGCCGCGTAAAAAGATTCGATACACCCATTGTAAACATCGTCTCGAAAAATAAGCAGCAGTATGAACAAGTTCGTACAGAACTGAAGCAGTCTTTTGAGAACCGTACAGAAGGGAGTAGTGAGGTGATGGGATCGGTAGTATCATCTGACATAGTGGTGAAAAAAAATCTAGAGGTAACCGAGTCCGTTATGCAATCTTCCGTGTCAGTTGCGGAAACAAAAAAGTCATGAGGTTCCTCTTGTATGCCGACAATATGTTGCGTCACTATTTTCCGATCCGAAACAGAAGCAAATGGTACTAGTACAGTTGAGACAGGTGAGCGCAGCAGGTAATGTGCGTTCACAGCAGACAATGGTGCGAGAAGCAGTAACTGCCCACATACCAACATAGCGGCAGCCGACCCTCCCAACGTACACGAATGACGCGATAATAGAGCAGTTTACTGCACCACACGAACCAAATTCTCAGTTTGCAAGTTACAGTATAACAGGCCATATACCGCAGATCTATATGAAGCAAGTACAAAGAAAAAATCGCTGATCCAGTAACGGGAAATTTAAATGTATCTTCCAGTCCGAAACACGAGCAACGGTACGGTTTAGATAGTTGCACATCACTGCGTAGATGCGATAGTAGATGAGATTCAAATATGTCGTCTCAGCATCAAAATGTGGTAGTACGAATAAAGGAAAACATGACGCTTTGAAGGGAACGGAAAATGTTGCGAAAATACAAACGCCTATGGTGCAACAGAAAAATTTGACAATGATCGTTTTTTGACAGAATATTCCAACATTACAAAGAAAACGGGAACGGTTTATACCCCCGCACGTTTACATCAATTCTAGATCGGTTTACCACAACATTGACCACTTAGACATAAACTTGATTTCATTTGTGGTCATATGGAAGGCACAATAGCGGAAACGATGCAAAGAGTCGCTGCAAACTGTCAGTCCTATGAACAATTCAAGTCTGCATACTTGGAACGATACTGGTCCGCAGAAACCCAAAATAGGATAAAATATGTATTGTTACAGAAGTCGTCATTTGAAAATTCTGGAGAAAAAAGCTAGTTAGATTTTTTGAAGAAATGACGAGAAAGAATCAGTAATTAGACAGTCCACACAGTGATGGGGTTCTGATACGTTTGTGCACAATGAAGTTACCCTTGCGTTATCAGCAATCGTTGGTTGGCAGAGCTGGAGATAATACACAGGCATTGAAAGGGATGGTAAGAGAACCCGAATTCATCTTCAGTGAAGATGACGCGAAGAAACAACGTGCAGTGAGAGAAATTAATGGTGGGGCGGATAATAGCAACCGATTGGCCTTTAATAATGTTTGCAACGGCAATAGTAATGTTGGGAAAGGTAATCGTTTTGCGAAGAACAGTAATCGCCCTTGGGATAATAATAGCTATGCTTTTGGCAACTCACAGAGCTCAAACAATAATTACGGTTTTGGTGAGACGCCTAATTACAATAATGGCTTTGGTTCCAGAAATTATGGTGATAACTGTAATTCGCAATATGATCACCATGCAAACGAAGCAGGAAGGTTTAGAGGTTTTCCACCACAAAACCCAAATTATTCGGCTGGAACTAGAATGCCTAGAACACAGAAACGTTGGGAAAATCAGACTTCAGCAGGACAACACACGCGAGATGAACCGGTACAGGAAGTCGAACTGAGACCACCAAACCCTGGTAAAAACCAGAATTGACAAGATGAACGTTACGAAGACCAGTGACAAGAAATTCAATCGCCAAACGAAGTCGATTTTATAATTATATGTGTAAACAGACTCAGCTTTAATAAATAAGATTCTGAAGTAGGTTTAGGGAGTGATCAGATACAAATACCAGCATGATGGGAGACAATTGACTGGGAATCGTCCGTTGATGAGGAACAAGAGTTGTCGACAGTTAATATATGCAGCTGTACAAAAACTGATGATGACCAAATTGTGGAGGATGTAGTTCATTTATACGAAACCGAGAAAGGAGTGGTATGCCAAGAGGATAACGCACCATTTGCAACGCTAGTATTGATACTCAGGTCAGATGATGTATATAGGACAGGGACTTATCCGGAGAATAATTAAATTCCCATCACTACCCAGAGTACGACATCAACATCTAGTAAAATTGGCCCTGAGCAATTTCAAGGCTGCGGCATTAAATATAAAGAACCGGGCGGACAAAACGGCATCCTCACGATTATTTTCACTAGGACAAAAATTACTTGTGAAAAACCATCATCTCTCTCTGTCTATATATATGCCACAAGTTCTTTTCCGTATATAAAGGCCCTTTGGAAGTAAGTAAAGTGGTACATGATAATGTCAGTCGAATTGATTAACCCAAAATCAGGAAAAACATTGGGCTTGCACCATGTGAGTCACTTGAAAGTGCAGAAAGGGTAAAGCAGTAAATATTAACTCCACAAGAAAAATTACATGTATCAAATATTCAGATTTCTATGAAAGCAAAATGTAGAAGTCAAAGACTAGGGAAGCTAAGAAAATTTATTGCAAACAAATAAAAATTTTAAATTTGTGCTTACTCAGAATATCAAAAGGATAGTTGTGAAGGAAGAACAATAGAGCAAGAACGAAAGTAACTCTCCTGCAGAGGAAATGTGTTATCGGGAAAGAGTAGAAAACAAGGAGAAACTCAGAGATTAGAATGTGGATATTTTGACGAAATAGTAGTAGATTCTCTCTTAACTTGTAGTGTAAAATAGAAAGAAGTTGATTTTTTGTGGATGAAAGAAAGCCAAGAAATTACGTGTGTGAAGAATTATATAAGAAGGAAATATATATTTGTTGAGTAGAAATTTTGGGGCAAAGTGAGAAGCATTCATAAGCATTTATAATTTGTGGAAGTTACCAGAATTTGATATTAAATGGAGATGTGAGTGAAATAGATATAAAAGATTGTTAGGGGATAAGAATTAAGAGAGAGCGCTGAATTATTAAGGAAAGCGAGAAACATGACATTTCTTGGATGGATGTAGACAGAGGGATGTAAGTTTAACACATGGATTGTGAGTTAACGAGCATTTTTCTCTCATTTAAATATATGGCAAAAAGGGTCAGCCCTCAGGAATTGTGAAACGAACCCTGTCGTCCAGGATCGTGTGCCACAAAGAGCGCAGATGCTCCAAGAGATGGGGATATTCACAGACGTCCATTGTGCTGAATGAGGCCTAAGCGCTGTAGTGTACAAGTGAGACAGACGAGAACCTACGTCATAGGAAAACCCTGTAGAAGCTGTTTCTGGCCAGGAAAGGTAGCAGTGTTAAATATGGCGGACTTAACATCGGCAATAAAGGGAAGCATTTATAAAAACTATTTAATTCTGTAGTAATACAGGGAATGAAGCCACAGTAATTTTAATCTACCATCCTTCATAAATTTTCATGGTGATCCCAATAATACTTGAATATTGATCACATCTATAATAGTTTAGGATTTACTATTAAGTGAAATTAACAAATTTTGTAACAAAACCAGAATGCTAAAATCTGAACGCTTTGGTCGATCTTAACAATCGACATTTCGTAGAGCAGTGCATCATTAAAATGACAAATGTTGTAAATATCAAAGGACACATTTAACGATGACAGGATGATACCTTATTCAATCGTTAGATAATAGAATATTTGATGTAGAGTTTAGTGCACAATACCTACTTTTGTTCTTTATTTATTTATTAGAAAGCACATTGGTGCAGGGCTACTGGCCGTGGCATTCAAAGCTAAGAAGGAAATTGTATTGGTTTTTATGTAAAAGAATTTAACGTTTATTACGTAATAGATATTATTGTTACTTTATTTAGAATGTGAAAGTGGTGAAGCTTTGATTATTTACATGTGTTAAAATGTATAAAATAATGTAGAATATGCTGTAGCCAATCAGATGGACGGCTTCAGGAAAGAGAACTGCCCTAGTCATTTGAGCGACGATATTCGGCGCGCGGGAATCGCGGCTGCGGACGGGCAGAGGGGACAGGGCGGATGCAGACGCGAAAGCAGACTGTTCAGTTCTGGTCTAGACACCAAAGGGTACAGTGCCGGTGGAGATGCGAAAGCGGACAGTCGGTCATTAGGTAGCTAGGAAGTGAAACGACTTAGAAAATTTCGCGTTGTGTGATATTTCGGGACTTACTGAGCGGCGAGCTGCGGCGTGACTGGTGTGAACTCTAACATTTCGCGTAGTTAACGAGGTGGAGTATTGAACTTGTAATTCGCGATGAGTTCGTAAATGATCGAACTGTGTCCAATGAATATGCGCTCGAGGGTAATAGTAATTCTAAATACGACGACTTTTGCTATTAGTTTGCTTTCTGAATGAACATTACTCTAACCAAATCTCAACTGTGTGGCCTACATCATTTATGGGTCGTTAATTTAGTTCCCGATATTATTATTGCTGTTAGTATATGTTATATTAACCTTGTACTTTGCAAACTTGCCATCAGCCGGACAATTTAACCAAAGGGGCACAAGTGTCTAATTTAGGGCGTGTAATGCTACACGTGCGGTTCAACCCCTAGACGAGTTTGAGCCAAGACATTTCGATCAAGAGAAAATGCATGTGAGCCCGAACATCTTTGGGATGGTAGCTCGGAGGATGATTTCAATAAGGAAGTGTAAGATAGGAGGAGAAAGTAATATAAAAGTTCACCGGTTAGAAGAAGGAGATAGGGATAACTACAACTAATAAAAGTACAAGCTCTAGATGAATGGAATTAGACAGTGGAGAAAGTTTTAAAAAGGGAACAAGAAATAGAGATATATTGTATTTTGAATTTCTGTTACAGCTTATGTCGAAAAGAAGAGATTGTAGGGAAAAAGACGCTGGAGTCGGAGTCAAGGCGCAGAGTTTTTATGATATGATGCACCTGCAGTTAGAAAAAAAAGAGACACGCTAACACACTAATCTTCATCACCATCAATCTTCGTCTTACTATTCATCGTGATGAAGATTAGGAAGCCACTACTTTGATACTAATAGTGGAAAAAGGGGGGAAAAGAAAATGTTCGTATAGAATGGGGATAAAAGATGTTAATTTATGAAGAGTATAATAAGGAGAATCTTATGTATAGTTTAAATACAGAATTTTGTAAAGTCTCTTAGCAGTTTAGTGTTTGTAAGGCTTGTAATGTATCTTAAGAGAGAAAGGGTTGCGATAAGATAGGAGGTAATGATGTGTAAATTAGAGAAATCTGGGGATGTAAGATGAACAGAAGTGTGCACAATGATGTATTATACACGTCTTAATCAAAAACAATGCATCATCACTGCAGTCAGTTCGACAGCAGACCTGAATAGAGCGGTTAGGCATGAAAGGTAGTAACACTGAGTGTGGGAGACTGGTACGTCAGCTTTAGAGATGACAAAAGGAAATACTTTGGTGTAATCAACTGTCCCAGGGGATATCACCATCCGCAATAAAAAACGGACTTTCCCAATGAATATTTTAAAGTTGCCTCCCGCTACCCACGCATGGTATGGGGTTGGGGATCGAGTGTGGTATCATTGAATGTTCCCCTCCGAGACAAACACCATACATGTCAGGAATAGTATTGGTCCTGATACACTACACTGAGGAACTTCTGCATTAATGTATGTTGATTCTGATAAGTGTTTCAGTAAAAGTTGAGCCTGTACCCTATGTACCTTTTCTACTAGGTGTAGACAGAACCAGTCATCAGCTATGTCTCTTATTCCTAATGATTGTAGCTTATTATGGTTGGCATTATCAAAATACTTAGAAATATGTAATAATGTGCCTGTCACACATTCATCCGTGTCAAGAGCAACAAATACCACTTTCGTGAATTTTACTATGGTTGATTCTGTACTTCTATCGCTTTGGAACAGAATTTGTAGTTCACTTAGAGAATTGTATTTAATCATGAAGTTGATTTATTTCTCTTCAATATTTGCTTCTATTGTTTTTGAGAATAAGGACAGCAGTTATATGGGTCTGCAGTTATCTATGTCTTCTTTCTATGTCATTTTAAAGACTTTAGAAATTTCTTGACACGAATAACTCATCTATTATGTTTGTAAACAAACATTGTGTACTCTGCATGTACTGTTTCAGCACACATATCGGTACTTCACTGACACTACAGATTATTAATTTTTTAGGATTTGTGCAGTTTTATTGTCTTCATGCTCAGTATAAAATGATTTACAAGTCTTACACTTATCTTTGGAATTTTTTTAAATTTCTCTGTAATGTATGAAAGAACGCTAACTCATATAGTTTTCTGGATGATGTTTACCTTTTATTATATTATCCTCCTCCCTAGTCAGTATGCTATTAATCTTTTGTTTGTCTCTGCCTGTTTCCTGACATCCAAGACTGCTTTCCTTTATTATCTGCACTGTATATTATTATTTTCTGCTTTTAGTTTTGGACATCTGAGGACCACGTTAATTCGCTTTAGCTACGTTTCTTCTGGTCTTTCTTCTTATTCAGTATGCTTTCATCCTCATACTTTGTAACCTTCTCCGCGCTTCTGTCAAAGACAGTATTGTCCTGGGTTTAACTTTGTTCTCGAAACCTGTGAAGGCCGGAAATTTTTATTTAAAATTCACCCTTTTGCTCCCGTATTCCCTTTTCTACCAGATTCCTGTGTACCTTTTGCATGCTGCGTACTTTGGTACTCTTGTTCACCAGAAATTGTATTACTTGTATTTGCTGCTTTAACCTCCCCTTTTCCATTCTAAGGATGGATCCTTGTCTGGTAATGTCTAAGTTATGCATTGATCGAAACATTCTTCTTATTCTATGTGTTCATAGTTAGTATGCACCCTAATTTCATTTTGTTTAGTCACGCTCCCATTGCTACCTTTTCTGTCAGCGCAGTTTCTGTCCATTGTCCAAAGTGTTCAAATCTCATTACCTTCTGAATTTTCCCTCCTTCTATTGTCATCCATTTAGGAGTTGCTTTGATGTCTATTATGTACTGCGTCTCCACCCTAGAGATCTGTAGGCCTGCTTTAGTCGTTTGTCTTTGTAATTGCATGCTTTGGCTAAGCACCTCTTCTAACCATTCCGACAGTATCACAATATTGTTTCCGAATGCTGGACAATCTGTCCGTATTCCTTTCTTCTTACGCCCCAGTCGTATTCGACTCATTTCTTTCATTTCTCGTCGCCACTCCGTGATCACCTTATCGGGTAAGAAGTTAAAGAGAAAAGAGAAAGTTGATCTCCTCGTTTCATTCCAGTTTTAATTTTGAAAGCCTCCGAAACCCTTCCTCTGAACTTGACCGTGGCTGTTGTACTGCTTAATGTTTGTTTAATCATCTTATTGGATTTTCCATCCAAACCCACCTCCTCTGAAATTTGGAACAGTGTCTGTCTGTCTACTGAATCATAAGCTTTCTTGAAGTCTACCGGCGTGAGCATGAAATTTTTGCTTCTCTGTTTCTAATACGCGATCACCAGTTTCAGAGTCAAAATTTGTCCCGAGCATAATCTCCCCTTTCTGAAGCCTCCTTGGTATTCACCAGTTCGTGAATTTATTTGTTTTCGCCAACTGTTCAGCAGTGCTTTTTGGAGCACCTTATAGTCCACTGTTATTAACGACATTCCTCTGTAGTTCCCAGGCTTCGCCTTATCTCCTTTTCTCAAAATGGTTCAAATGGCTCTGAGCTCTATGGGACTTACCATCTGAGGTCATCAGTCCCCTAGAACTTAGAACTACTTAAACCTAACGAACCTAAGGACCTCACACACATCCATGCCCGAGGCAGGATTCGAACCTGCGACCGTAGCGGTCGCGCGGTTCCAGACTGAAGCGCCTAGAACCGCTCGGCCACTCTGGCTGGCTATCTCCTTTTCTGTTTGTAGGATGTAGTAGTGCTGAGATCCATCCTCCTGAAAGCTGTTCTTCTTCACAAATTTTGCCTATAATATGTGTCAGTTCGATGATCGTACTCTCATCCACTTACTTCAAGAGTGCACCAATAATCGCATCTTCCCCAGGAGCGTTGTTATTCTTCAAGGTATTTATGATGCTCCAAATGCTCTACAGTCAGTGGTTCCGAGTCGGCACTTGGTTCTATCCAGTTGTAGCTGAATGTCGCACATGGCGCTTCGCAGTTCGGGAGCTTTTCAGACTACTTGACCCCGATGTCTGACTGTTTTTGTTCTTAAAACAGAGGTTTAAGGGATCATATTTATTTATGTTGGTCTTGAATGTTCTATAAATGTATGGTGTACTGTTCTTTGGGAAGTCCTCTTCTAATTGAGTTAATCGTTCCTTCTCATATTTTCTGTTGAAATTTCCGAAAATGTTGGTAGTGTGTTTCCTTACTTCTTGAGAGTTCTGTAGATTTTCTTGTGTTTTTTGACAACACCAATCTCAAACCACGCTTTCGTCGCCCTTCGACTGCCTTATCTTCTTCTGCCGACCACCTTGCGTGTCTCCTCTTTTCCAGGAGAACCGTTCCCTTCGCATTATCAATCAGTGCATCTTTTCACTGTTTCCATCCTTGAAATTCCTGATTCAAGCTCATCTTAAAATATTTGCTAGTTCTACGTTCCTCTGTATGCAACTTCACAATGCATGTAGTGTTTTTGGTTTGATGGGGTCTTGTATGGCTTGGAAAGAAAGTAATCTGAATCTAAGTTTGCACCCATGAGAACTGAAATTTTTAATTTCCTTCTCTGCACATTTCGAAATTGCAACATGATTGAACTGGAACTCTCCTAGTAGAGAGCTGGGAAATATCCACGTTTTCTGGAAGGTTTTTAAATGCTGACTCTTTCATTATCTGATCAAAACTCTTCCAAATTTGCACAAGTCGTTCGCCATTCCGATACTCCTGTTGTGGGCTGGATATTTTCCAGTGATATTACTAAAAGTTCTTTCTTGCCCGAGTTAAGCGTTGAAGCCTCCAAGAAGTAAGGTAACATTCTTGGTTGGAATCTTGGACGGTGTCTCCTCTAGGTCTTCCCAAAATTCTTCTACTTTCTCTGTATCTATTCTGTTAATCTCATTGGTGGAAGCATGTGCACTGACCATAGTTTATATCTTTCTTGCTCTCCTGGAATACTGTTATATTATTGTAAAGGATTTTTTTGCGAAAATCAGCACTTTCCTCTAACTCGTTTGGTACCATGATAGAAATTTAAGAACTTTGTTTGATTATCACTTTTTGTCATGGAACAGTGGTATTTACGGCTTTGGGAGATCTTCCAACTACCTAATGTTACCTTTCTGGGTTTTTGATTCATTGCTACTGACGGGGATATTTTTGGAAGTGTCTTTTTAAAGTTAAATAATGTTTAGAACTAAGAGTATTTTGCATTTACATTGGTTTATCTATACACATCATCCCAACTATGATTTGCTAGTTGCCTCGAAAAATCTTGTATTTTGAATTCTGATAAATGTATTTTGTTGGCCTGAAGTCTACGGATTTTTTCCCATACTTGATTTTACTGGTACTATTTAGTAGGAAAGATCTAAGAATCGAAAATCCTTTACAGCTACATCACGCATTTCCCTGTCCATATTTGTGGCCACATAGTCAATTACTCATCAGTAATGTTACGCATTGTAGTAACTCGTGTTCCACTATTGATCGACAGGGACGTCCCAAAACTATGAACGATATTTATGATAGTGTCAAAAGTTTCATTTGTGATAATGATGTTTATATTTATGCCTCCACAAAAATTGTATTGGTTTTTGAGCTTGAGACTTTATCTAGAACTTCTGTTAATTTTTTGAAAAATGTGTCCTCATTACCAATGAGTGATCGATACTCACGCATATTATTAATCTCTTGTTGAAATCAAGCCCTCTTCATTCGGTCGATGATATTTCAAAGTGTTTCATAACTTACAGCAACAAGGCCATGTTTTGATTTAAACTGTGTTCCTTTTCTCATATAAACACATGATCCTCCATCCTTTGAAGTAGTGCTACAGCAGCAGTCTGTTCTTTCATACAACGCTAATACTACATACTGGATTTTTCTTTGTCTACACCAGTGATCAATGGCCCAAACTTCTGTGCATTTCAACGATTCAATCTCAACTTCAAATTTCTCTATTTTATTTTTATTGACTGCATAAGTGGTTGAGTCTGTGAAATAGTTCGTGTTACTTTTTCCAGTGCTTTCATTTTCTTTATGACTTGTCCTAAGCGTGTCATTTGTTGTGTCAGAATCTGCCTTGTGAGTGCTTACTGAAGAATTTTCTAAATCGATCGAGATACTTTTTAGGCAGAGGCACCTGTTGGCGGGATTTATTCTAAGACCATCTACTTCCCCTATCCATTATGAGAGAAGTCTGGCGATACATTTCCCAACATCCATCCCCAGCCTTCCCTTCCCAGCCCTCTTCGCTGTTGGCCATGCCTAGTGAAATCTAATTTATCGATAAACCCCTCTGGTACTAGAGCAACATGGGCAAAGTCGACTGCCACATGTCCCATTTCTAACCACACAGTTCTTCACCTCACACCTCAATTAATGCATGCCCGATCATGAGGCAGGAACACCTCGACATAATGTCATTTACGCCATGAGTCAGGGAAGCTATCTCGTTCAGTTCACTATGTATCTCCTACGGCTCTTTCACTATCACTACAAGGTCTTATTCTGAAAAACCCTTACATAAAAACTCTAAGCCGTCTATCACTTGACTCAGCCCTGCATTTGGTTTGAATATGCTAATGGCCACTTACGTTAACCCTCCGTTTTCCCTTAACTGAGTGCCTTCCTACATCTCGTGCACGGCTACTACCTAACAGCAAGACTACCCAGCCCTGGTTAAAATGTGCTGCATGTTTCCTGCTCCTAATCCTACCTGAGGTTCTTCTCCACTTAACTCTGTCAGTGGTTGACACTTGCTTTTAGTTTCTATAATGAAACTATCAGACCGTGTTCTCTTTCTAACTAGCTTTCTACCAGCTACGAGATCCCAACCACCTTCTTCCTCTCAGTCTCTCTTGCTCCTTTTCATTTCCTTCCTTCCTCGAACTGTGCCTGAAGGACACATATTTTTCCTTCCTGCTCCTCAATTAAATTGTTCCTCCTGGAAACTCTGCAGTTCCAGCAAAGAGTCTCTTATGTTTTCCCAATGTTCTCTTTACTAAAACAACCGGTGAAAATATTTCCTACAAAATGGGCAAACACTCCCCGTATTCACTATCTCATAACAGCTCCTAGATTTATCTCCTTTGGTCAAAGTAATTTCGATATAAGAATTAAGTTAAACTCGAATATTTTGTCATGGACATAACTTTTGGTTGTATGTAAACAAGAACGACACGAAAGTGTTTCGTGCTGATGCCGTTGTTTTTATACTGGTTTAGGTATATAATGTCAGAAGAATGAATTATTAGTTCCCCTTTTTTGAGAGAAATCGTGTTACCAAGAGTGTATGGTTAGGTTTTTAAACGTTTATAACTCGGAGAATTCAGGGCTACGTCTTGTTTATCCAACAATTAAGTAACACGAAATATGATTTAATACTATTTACTCGCTCTGTTAAGGTGACAATAGTCCCCTCTCAAGCTAGCAGTTGCCTCGTTTTAAAAAAATTATACTATTAAGGAAATTTAAATAGAATTTTCCATGTTCATAACTCGCAAAATTTCGGCCTACATCGCAGCTATCTAGATTTCAAATTGCGCGAGTTGTTTCTACGAAGAAACACTGCAGACTCGCTAAATATTCACTTTTGTAACAAGATTAGACGTTACAGAATGTAAGCAAAACAAAATAAAATTAAATTGAACACTTCTTTTTCTTAAATAACTACTTTTTGTGGTCGAGATGTACCTGTGCATCAGACACGGCGGCCAGCTTATAATGATAATGCTTGAGCGTGTAAAATGGAAAGACTAAATGGGGTAAACTGTAGCTAAACCAACAGGTAGGCTGCTGGACAGTTGTTTACCTACTAAGAGATCTGTTTAAAAAGCGCAACGTATTAATCAGCTCCTCCTCTTCTTGACAGCTTAAGAACGTTCTTGCCGAGATTCATAGGTTGCAGATTTGTGTGATCCGTATATATGACATTGTTGGGCTTGTTATTTAGTTTTATTTATTTATTGCTACTTAACCAAGATCTTTTCTGTTCTGTTGAATCTTCATTGCAGACCGCTTAACAATCAATTTGCATTACAGTACAAACTATTATTGTTCAGCTGCAATCATGAAGTTATTTGGAGCAAAATAGGATTAACACGTTGTATGCACAATAAAATAAAATCAAATAAAACTGATATAAGCCCATCTGCAAGTAAAGAAATGAAACTGAACCGCATCTACCTGCTATAATTTGATTTGTATTCTACACAAGTGGAAGGTTTCATCTCTGTCTCGGAGAGACTCCGAGTCTAGCCAGTCCTTTGTCTTGCACTCTAACCTAAGTAACTACTCCACATTTAATCCACCCAGTATCCATCGGCTGTTGCGCCTCTCGGTAAATCGCAAGTCTGTGAGGGTTGCCAGTATTTTACTTCTAATACTAAACTGTACATATTACAAAGATATTAGTACTGATAACACTTTTCTATAAATTAACGAATTTATTAATTATCCAGACAAGATTAGGGCCATCAAATTTTCTCTTACATCCCCCCCCCCTCTCAGCTCCCCCAGCCGTTCTATGTTTTACAGTTTTACATTATGAAAATTATGACACACATATTATTAGAAGTCTTACGTATATCACTGGAAGGAGGTCACATAAGGAAGCTAAGGACCTCTATTTTCTAAACTCTGTGTGTAGTTTTTTCTATATGGATGCTGGGATCCCCATGGAGTTCAGATATTTTAATTGAATATATTTGTAGTGAATTGTTGTCAGAAAAAACTAGAAGCTGAACGCCATGTGGTGTACTCAGTACTAGCTCGCAATTTAGTGTTCATCAAAAAAATTACTGAAGTTTCATCGAAGTTTATAAAGCAGATTATTGAATTCATTGGGCATTATGAAATGTATACAATTCTGATCCTACGTCAAACGATCATAAAATTGATGACTTCCAGTAGATTATCAACTAGGCTGAGCATATCAGATAATGAGTATTGTTATCACTTCAAGAGCAAACCTTTTGGAAATGTTTCGTATTTTTAGGTTGATTATGAGAACACACATTAGGAAGCGCTCTCTTAGCGACTGCTGCATATGCTCATACCATCTAGCAGGTTGCTACAAAAACTGTTAGTTACGTTATGCTGAAACAGTTGGCACACTCGTGTAAGCAAAATACTCTGTGTCCATGTCATAACTGGACTCGTGAGAACGAAGTATCTACAATCTGAAATGAATGTATGTGAACTGGATGGTTATAATGTTTCTTGCATGTAATAAAACGGAGAACAAATTTCTTTACTGTTGTTATAGAACCATAATGTGTAAAATTTCTTAGGAATAATTTATGTTTGACGCATTTGGTAATAAATTTGCAATAACTGAGCTGCTCGACGGAACAAAATTGTGAGCACCAATATGGCAGTTTGGAGATACAGAGGATTAAAGTTTGACATTGCCCCACAAATCAGAATAATTTTATTCTAACAACACTTTTGTTGTGGATGGCTTTTAATATCTGTGTTTTTCCATTCACACACAAAAATAACCAGAAACAGTGGATAACACATGAACCATACAAAAATAAACACATTACTGTAGTGGAAATACCAATGTGTTGCCCAAATCACATACGCTAACAAACAAAACGCACTAACAGATCATCATATGAGAACATTTACGCACATTACACAGAGTTATTAGTACACTTAACTGTGTAGCTAGTTGCTTCAAAGTACTTAATCATCACTTTCATGACAGATGTGTCCATTGTCTAAACGCATTGTATATAGTGACAAGAAAAATCCAAGGTGAACAGGAGGGATATAGTCTTAGAGGAACGGAACGTCAATAACATTCTTCTTTTCGATGTGTCTGGGACCGTCATGTTTTATTCGTAGGGTAAGAACTCGATTTTGCCTCCCACGTTTCCTGAAACTTACTTTGCGCCAGATGTCTTGATGTAATGTCTCGGTGATGAGTACAGATGATGGGTACTATGAAGTCACCTTCAATCTGCAAATATACCTCAGGTTGACAGCCACATGCAATCTGAACATCAATTGTTTTGAACATTTGCCTCACATTACTTTCACCTACTTTCTCAAAACATTTAAGAGGACAGTGGTGGCAAATAGAACCTGCGTTCTTTATCCAACAGTTATTTCAGAAAGAGATAGATATTCTTTGCTTGTATTACAACTCTCTTGCTTGAACTTCCGTTGTGATGTTGTTAGGTGTGTCTCAACCGTTTCCGAAAAGATCTCTTCGTCTGTTCTTCTGCCCCTTCATGACAGATATCTGGGACAGTGACAGACTGCTCTATATTAAGGCCAAATCAAAATCCTTTGCAGATTACCTGCATAGACTATTACTATGACTACTATCATTATTGATGTTAAAAATGAATAAAAACAGTCTCGATCGCGTTTTCAGATTTTTTTATTTGTTGACAATCGGTTTCGGCCCTTTCCTAGGACCGTAATTCTACAGATCTCACTCCGCCTGCCGCCACCACCAGCCATAATGGCGGTGTAAGCCTGAAGGTGATCCGAGGAAAGGACCGAAACCGGTTGCCAAGAAATAAAAAATCTTAAAACGCGATCGAGACTGCTTTCATTGATCTTTAACGTTTTATACCGATCACTGTGTTCCAGACAAGTGTGCTTTCTACAATTTTTTTATTGATGTTATTATTATTGCTTGTACAAATATAAGTAAAGAAATATGCATATGCATAGCATCAAGCATCAGTAGCCATTCATTAATAACCTCATATTTCATGCATTTCAGGGATATCATGGTATGTACATACACTTAACAGTGCGTTCGTGAAACACCCAAAGTATAGCAGATTTGCAAATTTAGATACCTCTAAGTCAACTGAGTCACTGGGAATGTACTCAGGATGATGGCAGAAAATATTAGAATCACTAAGAACATGGTCGTTTTCTTGTAATTCGTCAAATGTGGCTATAATCTCCAAAGACGTGCACGTGTCTCTCTCAGAGCCGGCCGTATAACCTGTCCCTTGCCATTATCCGCGGCAGGCAGACAATGACGTTTACCATCAAGCTTAACCCTGACATGGGTTAAGTGAGATAAGGTCTTTTCCCTGGTGTGTTATATTCTGCAGCTCACAAGTAGCGCCGACAGTCCTGTAACTCAAAATACACGACGTTCTCTCTTACCATTGTGTTCCCCGAGCCACTTAATTAGTAAAGATCTCACGCCGATGGAATACTCTAGAGGGAACGAGGAACGCTTTTGAGGGATGAACGTTTTAGTATCCAACGAGTTACGAAATAAAGCTAGAAAATATTCGCAAAACTAATTTATTCATACTCCAATAATGTTAGGCTTAAGCCGAAAAATAAAAATTTGAAATAAGAAAAGAGTCAGAATGATTACGAAAATTTTCCACCCCTCATGTTAATCAAATATATTCTGTATTTATTCTTTAGTGCCCAATGGTCCATTTGACAGGCACTGAATTTTTGATGCAGTGAAACGAATGTAGTTCAGTGGAACAACTGGTCACGTAAATGTTTGAAAGTAATCGTCACTACATTAACTGACATGTAACGGCGGCCAGTGATAGAGAAACAGTGTAAATCTTTATTTGCTGATGAATTATTTAATTCTAACTGAATAAATAATATAGCGCCATTGTGAACTGCAAATAAAAGATTGCCTGTCGTTCTCAATATATATAACCCCTTTATTCAGTCACAGACAAGCGAAGATCCTTGCATATTTTAACTGACTGCGACACATTAAAAGCACGGAGGTGTTAAACGATGTTCCTACTCCGAACAGTACACGAGGGTGGCTGTGTGTAATTACTGCGTGTAATTTGGGTCCTACAGGAACTGGGGTAGTCGTGCCACTAAGCCGCTACATTTGAAATAAAATAAAAAATCCCACAAAAACCTTATTTATTTTCTTACCCAAAAACAACTGTTCAGAAGTAGTTGACTGATCAATAATTTATTTACTTTCAGCTTAGTTCGTAACATTACTGTAGTAACTTTCATAACACAATCTATAAAGCTACTATGTGAGGCAGATTTGCCTTGGAAACGTATGGTGAGACTCAGATACAACCTGAAGCACATACTGCTCCTGTTTCTTTTTTTTAAATTATTTATTCTAGCCCTCTATTATGTCGACACCTCTTTCATTAGAAACATTAACAACTTTCATTTCATGAACTAACTTCGCTTAAATAGTCTTTATGATCCCACGGCGGTGGATTAGTCTTAAGAAATTTGCCACAAAAATCGAGACTGGGGAAAAGTACAAGTTTTTTAGTAGAAACAAACTACTTAATCTCATAACGGATAATTTTTGGTGTCTGATTGATTAGTACCTGACTGTTTGCAATATTTTCGTTTGCTTATTCTGCCTCACCATTCAATACATTGATCATTTTTATTTTTGATTCAGAAAACTAATTAGGATCTGCGGTAGCCTAAACCATAGTACAGGGGAGAGATACTACAAATGATTTTGCTGTTTTGTATACCCGGTGTTCATAAAGTTGTCAAAGAATACGGAAATCCAGATACGTGCTTAGGCTTCACAAGGAGCAGAAAATCATACTTCGACATCCACCTTACGTGATGAACAGAGCCTGAGCACGGAAATCGAACGAGATGGCGCAGCGGTTAACAAATAGATTCGTATTCGAGAAACCGACGTTTCAAATTCCCATCCGGCCACCCAGATTTAGGTTTTCCGTGATTGCCCTGAATCGCTCCAACCAAATGTCGGGATGGTTCCTTTGAAAAGCGCACGACCGATTTTCTTCCCCATCCTTTCATCTTTGGAGGACGTTAAACTCTGATCTTCCTTCATCCCTTGGGGCACAGCAAGATACTGCATGCGATGTTGCTTCAGCATGAGAGATCGCTGTTAATTCTAAAACGTTAAGCTTCTGGTCTCTCGATTTGTGTCTAACAAAACTAAGGAATCGGGATCTATTGACTTGATTTGAATGTTCCTTGTCTTTCAATGCTGAATTCAGATTTGGGATTTATTAACGTCAAATCCAGATCATACATTTATAAATGTATTGGTATAGTCCGATATGTGTCTCTGTAACTCATCTATTCCTCAAAAACGCCTCTGAGAATGATTTCATGCATCTCAACCCCGGAAGAAGTTTTTTTCAAAACGTTCTCGCCTCTAAAACTGCAACTAATGCCGTAACATAGGAAAAACAACCCCACTCAGTGATAGATTCGTACACAGCCTTTGCGTGCTCTGCTTCATAGTGAGATAATTGACCGAAATATTCCTATAATAACCATGATTAAATGGTTGGTGGATTTTTATTTATTTTTTCAAAGTGATTTACGTCTAAAATTCATATTACAAATAGATAACTTATTGTTGAAATTCATCTTCGCTTCCTTTCGCCTCAACGTGGCTGCCTCTAATCGCTCAGAAGCTATCATTCCAAAGTAAATGCTGACCGACTCCCTGCATGAACCTCGGCATTCCTTTTAACCTCTGGCAGATCAGAAACTTGTAGTCACTTTCGACATTAATTATCTCCAAAGTATAGGTGTGTGTTCCTATTTGATTATGAACTCCCGACGATCTTCCAGCATACTTTTTTAGTTACCTTCATTGTTGATAAAGAGTTTCTAATTTTGATATACAGTTTCTCAGATCCTGAGCGTAATCGTGGGTTTCTCCAATAAATCAATTCCGACACAGATAGTTTGACACGTCGATGCATATGTAATTTACACATCCGAATATTATAAAAAAGATACGTTAACGTTTCTTTTAAAGATGGCAGTTGATTGACAGTTACCCACATGAGCAAGCATATTACCTCCATCAAGCGAACTGAAGAGAAATACGTTGTACCTGCTACGTGTGCTACAGACCCTGGAAAGCGAAAAACTACTAGTGTTGTCCGGGTTGGGTCGTAAAAAGGCTTTGTTTCAGCTCGTTCTGCCTTGTCTCTGCCGTCACTGATACGTCACTGATACGTCACGTCACTCGACCAACATGAACTGTGAAATAACTGCACTCAGTTAAGGAAACTAAAGTAAAATTGAATTTCTCATGTTGAAGTAATATTCTGCGAAATCTGACTTTTTTCGAATTTCCGATTTTGAAGGTCCAGGGGCACTCTTTCCCCTTATCCCACTTAGCCCAAATTTCAAACAGCTCATTTTTCAATGGAATAGAACCAACCCTCGTGTAAGCTACACTGTATTTTATGAATGTTTATTAATCCTGATTTACAAATACAATACAACATTCAAAATACAAAATAATCAGCACATAAATAAAATTCGGATAAGAGCGAGTAGGACTCGCGCACCGAGCGTTCTGTGCAAACCCTAATTTATACTGCTAAAAGACAAGCCCTTCTTTAAGGTTATGACCAAAAATGTCGAAAATTACTTGACCAATTGACTTCAGATTTTTACATGATACTCTAAAGAACAAAAGGTTCTTTACAGACTTACTTCAAATTTTTATAAGCTACTCTAATAAACATTCACATGGTATGTAAACGAGTGCAAGAAAAAAAATACACTGACTGCGAGAATCAAAATGTTGGGCTGTGAAATTATATGGTTTAGCTTTCTTTTTCGCAGTCAGTTTCAACAACGATAGGACAGCATGTACAGCATATATGCTCCAGCGATCTCTAACAGTTGATAGAAGGTGTAGAAGTTCTTTCGCATAGTCTACATACACTGAAGTGCCAAAGAAACCAGTGTAGGCATGCATATTCAAATACAGAATCACGTAAACAGGCAGAATAAGGTGCTGCGTTCTGCAACGCCTATGTAAGACAACAAGTGTCTGGTGCAGTTGTTAGATCGGTTTCTGCTGCTACAATGGAAGGTTATCAAGACGTAAGTGAGTTTAAATGTGGTGTTATATTCGGCGCACGAGCGATAGGACACATAATCTCCGAGGTGGCGATGAAGTGGGGATTTTCCCGTACATCGATGACCCGTAAATATCAGGAATCAGGTAAAACATCAAATCTGCTACATCGCTACTGCCGGAAAAAATCCTGCAAGAACGGAACCAACAGCGACTGAAGAGAATCGTTCAACGTGACAGAAGTGCAACCCTTCCGCAAATTGCTGTACATTGCTGTGCTGGGCCAGCAACAAGTGTCAGCGTGCAAAACAATTCAAAGAAACATCACCGATATTGGCTTTCGGATCCGAAGGCCCACTCATGTACCCTTGATGACAGCATGACACAAAGCTTTACGCCTTGCCTGGGGCTGTCAACACCGACATTGGACTGTAATGGTGTGGGGCGTGAACTGTTGGAGTGATGTAGGTAAGCATCCTGTGTGCTCACCTATATCCATTCACGTCCATTATGCATTCCGACTGACAAGGGCAATTCTAGCAGGACAATGAGACACCCCACACGTCCAGAATTACTGCAGAATGGCCCCAGGAACATTCTTCTGAGTTTAAACATTTCCGATGGCCACCAAGCTCCCCAGACATCAACAGTGTTGATCATATCAGGGATGTCTTGCAACGTGCTGTTGAGAAGAAATCTCCACCCCCTCGTACTCTTACGGATTTATGGACAGTCCTGCAAGATTCATGGTGTCAGTTCCTTCCAGCACTAATTCAGACATTATTCGAGCGCATGCCACATCGTGTTACGGCACTTCTGCGTTCTCATGGGGCTCTACACGATGTTAGGCAGGTGTACCAGTTTCTTTGGCGCTAGAAACAATCTGTCTAATGGTTTACATACCCTCCTATCTTTATCGAAACTGACTGTAAGAAAGAAATCTAAACCAAACAATTTCAGAGCCCAGCATTTTGTTTCTCACTGTCGGCGCATATATATCGAAGAAGACGTGCATGCGCATCAATGTTCTGTTTTGTGTTTTACTGAAAACCGGAGAGTTTTATTGATGGCTTATTGGCTTGTGATTAGAATACTACGATGGAACCTGAACTGTCCGAAACTTTGTAATCCTACCCATTCAAAGGTTAAAATTATGTGAAATACTGTCACTGAAGCTGCTATCCTCACTGACCCAGCAACTGGAGAGGTCTTTCTCATACCCTGTATATCAATGAGTCTAACCGATTAATCCATTCATTTTAAAGCGACTGCAGTCACCCAGCAAGGTTTCGTTTGCAATAACAATGGTTCAAATGGCTCTGAGCACTATGGGACTTAACTGCTGAGGTCATCAGTCCCCTAGAACTTAGAACTACTTAAACCTAACTAACCTAAGGACATCACACACATCCATGCCCGAGGCAGGATTCTAACCTGCGACCGTAGCGGTCACGCGGTTCCAGACTTCAGCGCCTAGAACCGCTCGGCCACTCCGGCCGGCCAATAACAATGGCTCAGGGTCAGAGAGAGGTGTAAGAGGACAGAAATGGGGGGGAGGGGAGGAATGAACGAAGAAACGGGGGATGAGGCGATGATTAGAAAGAGGGGCGGGAAGAAGAAGTGATGTAGAGAGAGGAGGGTGAAGGAGGAGGAGATGGATGTAGAAATTGGCGGGTGCTGATATACAGAGGAAAGGAGGGAGGAGTTTAGGCTGTATATCAGGTTGTCATATATATCTAGCAATTGCGAGACATTAACAGGTTCGCTAGTTATGTGGATAGATAGTTCACTCATCCTGGGAATAGAGAATTTCGAAGAAAATGTTCAAATGTGTGTGAAATCTTATGGGACATAACTGCTAAAGTCATCAGTTCCTAAGCTTACACACTACCTAACCTAAATTATCCTAAGGACGAACACACACACCCATGCCCGAGGGAGGACGCGAACCTCTGCCGGGACCAGCCGCATAGTCCATGACTACAGCGCCCAAGACCACTCGGCTAGTCCTGCACGGCGAATTTCGAAGATTTTTGCCAGTTATCGATATCGACTGGCAAGATATCAAGATATGGGACGTGACATGAGTGGCCGTATCTTTTGATTTCACTGAAGCAGAAGCTTATGTCAAGGGACGGTAGACTTTAGTATGTGAAATAAATTTCAGCTTGATACGTCTACCGTTTCCTAGGAAGAATGGGTCCTAACAGATGGACAGACAGATATTCGGATTACATGACAAAAACCTTTTCTTTTCCTCTACTTGTACTGTAAAACATTGTTTCTCACCAAATTTCATTATTCTAGGTCAAAGGGAAGAACCCTATAGGTTTTGAGGGGTGAGTTGGCAGGTATCAAAATATGTGACATAAATGACCATATCTTTTAACTGCATTGACGTAGAAGTTTAATCTTTTTAGATCGTTGGAGGACCGTAGGCCCTAGTATGTCACACAAATTTCAAGTTGATATGTCAGTGAGTTTCTGAGGAAAATTGTTCTTAACATTCTGACAGGTGAACAGACAGACAGTAGGACAACAAAGGGATTCTACGAGAGCCCCGTTTTTACTGCCTGAGGGAAGGAACCCTAAAAATGTGCATTAGCAGGTCGATTATGTGACAGAGCAGTTAGATAAATAAAGAAGAGTTATACAAGCTATGCAATTAGTGTCAACAACTGAAACTGCCGGCCAGATTAAAACTGTGTGAAGTAGCGGATTAAAATAGCATACACGTCGTTGTAAAGGGAAAGACTCATTCTGGATATCAACAGCTGTCTCTCGTAGGTACTCATTGTGTAGAAATAATAAAAAGGACCTTTCATTAAAATCACAACATCTCGTCACACATATAACCAAGGAAACATATTCAGTAAGGTTAACTGACCAACAAAATTTAGAAAGGTAGGAGCATCTACATTTGATGTTCATAAGAGAACCTACTAAACAGCCATACTAGGTAAGCATAAAATCAGGTATATCCTTGTTAATCACCAAACATCGTCTGTGTAAACGCTCATAAATAGTATCTGCCAAACAAAATGTTCGTGAGGAGCACAGGTCATGCCAAACTCCTAAAAATAATGCACTCATAAAACCTCATCAGTTTATAGTTATTAATCCCCCTGTAACTTTTCTTCTATTAATAACAGACCAATAAGCAATCAAAGACTCTAAATAAATTAGACTAAAACAAATAAATCTAACAAAAACAGCTCCGCATAAACGTGAAGATAACCACCACACTACTGTTTTTATTGCGAAAGACAACTGCACATCTCTGATTGAGACGGCTTAGTTGAAATTACACTGGACACCAATTCTGAAGGAGCAGTATTCTCGTCCTCATCCTCGTCTGAGCACTTAGTTCAATATTTCCCGATGGTTTGCTTAAATCTCCTAGACCTTAGACCTTCGGGTAGCTGCCGCAACGTCCAGGTTCGAGGTGAGGGTATTCCTGGATACACCTGCATTAAAGTCCTGAATGCGGCATGGTGGTGGTGGTGGGGGGGGGGAGAAGAGGGGGGGGGAGGGAGGTGGAGGGCTTTCGTCCGTTCTGGTTGAGGTATCCATGAATACTGCTGATGTATCACCTCCCACAATCATTCGAATCATAATTGGGGGGGGGGGGGGGGGTCGTGGACGCCTCCTTATGGATGTTTGTCACTTGAGGGGTAGCCTTAATTAATGGTGACTTTTGGAGACTCAGCTATGTTGATAGGTGCTTAGCACTCAATTGCTTTGTCCTTATCGACTGTTCGAAATCCCTCTAAAGCTGAAGGACTGATAAACTCTTCGTGTAGGCTGAATGTAGAGCACACAGTTGAGCCCTCCAGTCCCAGGTGTGCTTAACCCACGTTGGCGAAATGTCTGAACGGGCTTCACGTTAATGTAATTGATGCCGAGAGCTTTCAGGAACAGGCTTTTCATGTATATGCTGTTTCAAGCATTCGTGATTACCTAAAATAGACCATGGGTGTCATTTCCACATCTTATCTCTACAAATTTTTATTCTGTGGTGTTCGTATTACATGACTGACCAGGGGAGGATTAATTAAGTTTTGTGAGTGGGGGTGGTTGCCTAGAAGAGAAAGAAATTTGAAATTTAAGGAAAAAACTTTAAAAAACTTCTGTTTTAAGGTGTTTTGACACTTAAAAATATCAAATAATTGCAAAAATGTGTTTCATTTTAGACAAAAAACTTTAAAATTTCTCAATATTTGTACCATTCACAACCTTTTTCTGAGTAACTTCTTTTATATAATTGTCAACACATACCAACAAGCTCATAATCCTTTTGTTAAGCAAATTAAAAACAAATAAACTAAAATCAGGTAACATGCTTAATTGTAAAGCGGGATTAGCATAAGTCACTGGTACAGGTAGTACATTCTCTCGGGCACATAAAGCAATACTGAATTAAATGACTAAATCCACTGACCAAGACTCTAAATTTGCGTTCCTAACTTTGGCGCAGATTACAAAAATTACCATTTGATTTTAATTTAGTTTCAGCTCTCGGAAGGGTGAGTAGCGATCGCCCCCCCCCCCCCCGGTTTAATCTACCCTTGTGACTGACTCCATTTGTGTTTCATAAACCATAATTTAACAATTGACACTACACACTACATTTCTACGTTTCCTGAAACGCACATTTCTCTACATTAAGAGATAGTTTTTATTCTTTGAAGCAGATTTACCTTTTGCCTGGGGTTAACTCGATTTGACCACACTTTTTATCGGATAAAACTTTTTCACAGATAACATCATCACCTACGAAAAGACCGAGATTGCTACTAGTATTAAGTGATTAGTATACAACACGAATAGTAATGGTTCTATTAAATTTCCGTATGGCTCACCAGATATTACGTCTACGCCTTTATATGTCACTGAGCCCAGTACAATTTATTGTGTTTTGTATGAAAAGAAATCTTCACTTCAACTGTAGACAACAGATGTATGTCTCTTGTGCCCCTTAGCAATTTCTTTCATTTGAATTTATTAATTTCCTCTAACTAAACACTACAATGGACTATAATAATACACTCCTGGAAATTGAAATAAGAACACCGTGAATTCATTGTCCCAGGAAGGAGAAACTTTATTGACACATTCCTGGGGTCAGATACATCACATGATCACACTGACAGAACCACAGGCACATAGACACAGGCAACAGAGCATGCACAATGTCGGCACTAGTACAGTGTATATCCACCTTCCGCAGCAATGCAGGCTGCTATTCTCCCATGGAGACGATCGTAGAGATGCTGGATGTAGTCCTGTGGAACGGCTTACCATGCCATTTCCACCTGGCGCCTCAGTTGGACCAGCGTTCGTGCTGGACGTGCAGACCGCGTGAGACGACGCTTCATCCAGTCCCAAACATGCTCAATGGGGGACAGATCCGGAGATCTTGCTGGCCAGGGTAGTTGACTTACACCTTCTAGAGCACGTTGGGTGGCACGGGATACATGCGGACGTGCATTGTCCTGTTGGAACAGCAAGTTCCCTTTCCGGTCTAGGAATGGTAGAACGATGGGTTCGATGACGGTTTGGATGTACCGTGCACTATTCAGTGTCCCCTCGACGATCACCAGTGGTGTACGCCCAGTGTAGGAGATCGCTCCCCACACCATTATGCCGGGTGTTGGCCCTGTGTGCCTCGGTCGTATGCAGTCCTGATTGTGGCGCTCACCTGCACGGCGCCGAACACGCATACGACCATCATTGGCACCAAGGCAGAAGCGACTCTCATCGCTGAAGACGACACGTCTCCATTCGTCCCTCCATTCACGCCTGTCGCGACACCACTGGAGGCGGGCTGCACGATGTTGGGGCGTGAGCGGAAGACGGCCTAACGGTGTGCGGGACCGTAGCCCAGCTTCATGGAGACGGTTGCGAATGGTCCTCGCCGATACCCCAGGAGCAACAGTGTCCCTAATTTGCTGGGAAGTGGCGGTGCGTTCCCCTACGCCACTGCGTAGGATCCTACGGTCTTGGCGTGCATCCGTGCGTCGCTGCGGTCCGGTCCCAGGTCGACGGGCACGTGCACCTTCCGCCGACCACTGGCGACAACATCGATGTACTGTGGAGACCTCACGCCCCACGTGTTGAGCAATTTGGCGGTACGTCCACCCAGCCTCCTGCATGCCCACTATACGCCCTCGCTCAAAGTCCGTCAACTGCACATACGGTTCACGTCCACGCTGTCGCGGCATGCTACCAGTGTTAAAGACTGCGATGGAGCTCCGTATGCCACGGCAAACTGGCTGACACTGACGGCGGCAGTGCACAAATGCTGCGCAGCTAGCGCCATTCGACGGCCAACACCGCGGTTCCTGGTGTGTCCGCTGTGCCGTGCGTGTGATCATTGCTTGTACAGCCCTCTCGCAGTGTCCGGAGCAAGTATGGTGGGTCTGACACACCGGTGTCAATGTGTTCTTTTTTCCATTTCCAGGAGTGTACTATTCTGGAAGTATAAACATAATACATGTACAGTAATTAATTTCATTTATACCTATCTTACATTCATTAAGTTCGACTGAACTGACCACTTAGCTCCATCTTACTAGTCCAGATGGTCCCGCCCCTGCAGACGAGGAGGCAGGCCTCTACTATATGTATTTTTAACCGTTGTCTTAGTTTCTTGAAATACAGAAACAACAACATAACCGAAATTTTAGCTTCTAGGTACATGCAACGGTTCTACGCTACACAAAACTGTATTACTTCACACCATTTAGTGCTACTTATTTGCGCTATTGTAATCTTTCCGTGAAATATATACCAATTGATTCAAATGGTTCAAATGGCTCTGAGCACTATGGGACTCAACATCTTAGGTCATAAGTCCCCTAGAACTTAGAACTACTTAAACCTAACTAACCTAAGGACATCACACACACCCATGCCCGAGGCAGGATTCGAACCTGCGACCGTAGCAGTCCCGCGGTTCCGGACTGCAGCGCCAGAACCGCTAGACCACCGCGGCCGGCAATACCAATTGAGTGACGTTTGAGACTTTGTATTCGATTTTGCTTAAAATTGTAAATTGCGCTTGGTCAGTTAATAAGTCAAGCATGTCCTGTGTTCGTAACTGCAGCCTCTCCTCTATCAAAATTTGAGTGAGGGCAGAACACACAAAAAGGACATGTTCGAGGGTCCTGTATCGTCTCCAGAGTCACATGCTGCCGATTCTTTCTCCCTAATCCTGAGGAGATAAACAGGGTATGGTCCATGGCAAGAGATGTATCCTGCCCCTGGCAGAAATATCAAAGCTGCACCCCCTCCTAAGTAGATTGTATGATTTTATAAGTTGGTTTAATATGAATGAAGTATTAGTGAAGAAAATTAATTAATGTACTATAATGATAAAAAAGTATTGCAAAAAAGTAATTAAATGCATCAATAAAACTGAATACATTTTCTAAAAAAATTTAAAGTAAGACAGAAACTACAGTTTATTGTTTATGGTAGCTACTGTACATTGGTTTGAGAGTTTTGTACAATAAACAACAGATTCTATTTGCTCATCATCAATTATTAATTAGAAATAAAAGAAAAAGTGCTGTAACTATCTGCTGAGAAAATATTCGTTTCCAGGAATTGTGTCTTTATTATAATTTTACTTAGCAGTCATTAGTTTTGAGGGAAGCAAATTCATTGATTATGTCATTGCAATATATTTTATCAACTATTTCTTATTCTGTCGACTATATAGCAAAATTTGACAATCTGTTTCCACATATCTTCAATTTTCGGAAACTATAAGCGCAATAGCATTTTCACAAGTAACCACAACGCTATTTCGATATTTAACCCATATTTTGAAAACAACCTTCAGACTATTCAAATAGTAAACCGTGTCAATGTTCTTCATTAACTGTTTGAAAGCAGCTATTTCGTTAACTAGCTCCACTGCAGCTGCAAATTTTTCAAGATCAGATGTAGGGCCTTCATTTAATTCATTCCCTGACAGGAAATAAAAGTCAGATAAAATGACGTGATGTATGTGAGATGCGTTTTCCATTTCACTTATTATTCTATGAAACACTTTGAAGTGCTCTACCTCAGACACTTTCGCTCCAGTTCTCAGTAGGAAAATTCAGAATCGTTTGGCCAAATATCAGATTCAGCAACCGCTTGCCGAGCTTTGAGATCCTGCAGTACAGCACCGAGAAAGCCCTAGAAACCCTACTCCTGAATATAAGCGAACTGTCAAGGATGCAGTTGTGTGTGCCAGACACAGTATCGTCCAGTGTCTAAACGTCCTTTAAGACTCTAAGGCTAAGCCTACCCAAAACATTCCAAAATAATTCGTCCAAACTGAATTTAAACCGATCTGATGACGCACCTCGCAAGTAAGTTACGTTTGAACTTCGTATATGCACACGCTAGTATAATGCTTTGAAACCAACAGCATCTCGGAATTCCGTGCTTGCTACGAGCATGCGCAGTAAGCCCGTTTGTTTCACGTGACAGACTGAAGTTTCTACAGTATGGATACGGATTTTAAAAGCTGGCGTTTGATTTGTTTCTGCTTCTCTCAGACGAATAACAAGTCATTCAGCAGCTCCATAACGATGTCATTCAGCAGCTCCCTAACAGACATCACTACTTCGCATCGTCTGGCATGCTAGCAGCAAGCCATGCAGAATGAGAAACCATAACTTTTAATTTAAGTGTCATTTAAAACACAAAGAACAAGAAGACATTCATAATTCATAGAAAATAAATGTGAATGTGTCATTGGATGTTGTTCCAAGATTATAGGATCATTGGATGTTGTTCCAAGATTATAGGATGATAGGAAAAGGCCTATGTATTTTCATTGTTCCTCAGTTTGAAATTTAGAAGCATTATTTATTTTAAACGTCGGTAGTTCCATAGCGTGTCTATAGGTTTTCGTGTCAACAATATTAGACGTGCTTGTGTTGAAACTTGGAATATGAATTTTGTTGTTAAAATGTAGCAAGTAGTGATAGATATTAGCTGATTAGTGAAGTATATTTTTGGTGTGCCCTGTCAAGTGTGAGGTATAATCGTGAATTTACCTTGTCATTGTGATGTCGAAAGGAAAATTGTAAGTTGTCTAATATTTAAATCATTATCTTGTAATGCAAGACATTGCTGACTACTTCAAACTGCCATGGCACGTTTATTTCATCACAAGATCCACTGAATTTTTTAATTGAAAACCCTCGTCTTTCTTTGTAAGATGAACTCCTGGTGAAAGAACAAAAGCCGCGCCTATGGAAAACTTGTAAGGAGTTTCCAAACATAAGGGTACAATTCAAAACCGTGGTTAAGTGTCAGCGTTGTAAGGAAGAAACTTTTTCGTTTTTACTGTGTACTGTTTGGAATGGATAAAGATGGTTTTGAATGGCATAAGTGACTAGTATGCGAAGAAGGTCTTCCAAATTTCCTTTCGAAAGCTAAAAAGCATGAACATTCCATTTCACATATCACAGCAGCTGTTAAATACAATCAGCTAGATACTGTAAGAATTGACCATGCTCTTTCAGAAGCAACACGCCTGGAAGCGAATATAGGAAATAATTCAGAACTTTTGGATATCTTGACAGAAGAAGAACCATTTATTAAAGGTCATTTAGCATCAGATGGAGTATTTAAAGGCACTTCCTGTGATAGAGGGAATGAATTAATAGCTAGTATTACGGGTGATGTTAAACAACAAATATCAAGTGAAGTTAAAATTAGCCCTTTTATATCAGTACATGCTAACGAAACAACGGATGTCTCAACTAGAAGTCAAATGAGTGTAACGTTTTGTTTTGCAAATAACGAATCAGGAGAAATACAACAGAGATTAGTAGGGTGTTATGACGTATCCAAAGACCGGAGTGCACAAGCCATAGCCACTGTTTTGTTGCAAGTGGTAAGCTGTTGGAATATTGATAAAAACAAATCAGTATCGCAAACATACGACGGCTGCAGTGCGATGGCAAGGAGAAATTATGGTGTCCATTCTATTGTGAAACAAGCGTATTCTCATGCTCTCTTTATACACTGCCACGCGTATCAGTTGAACCTAGTCCTTCTCTATGCTTGTAAAAAAATTACGCAAGTAACAATTTCTGTTGCAATTCTATCAAGATTTCACGCATTTTTAGCCGTTCCAGTAAAAGAAAATGAGCTTCTGAGGGTAAGAGGATTTAAACTACAAAGTTCTTGCGAAACGAGGTGGACTTTTCATTTAAGTGCTGTACAAACTATTATTCTTCACTATACAGACCTGAGACCAGCATTTAATAATGTGATAAGCAACGAAGGTTGGGGTGATAATTCTTTACATCAAACAACTGGTGTAAATAGTGCACAGGATGATCAAACTTTTTTTTTCTACTGCAGTTGTACAATTCGATTTTCCAGCATACAAGTATCTTACTTAACGTCTTGCAAAGTAAACTCAAATATGCATTAAGGCTGTTGAAAGACTAAGATCTGATGAAATTATTGTGATATGCATAGTAGAAGCTAAGAGCCTTTTAAATCCAGCAGGAGAACCTGAAATTAATTTTGACGAAACAGAAGCAAGTATTCAGAAACTGAGAAGTCTGGCGTTCTGAATAATTGACACGGTAGTACTAAACATGGAAACTAGATTCCAGAACTTTCATGAAACAGAATTTACTGAGCTTGTAAATGAGAAGAAGTTCTCAGGTTATAGTAGGAACAATTTCCTGATACATGAAGTTGCGAAAATACTTAAAATATTTTCTTTCTCTGAAAGAGAAAAATTGAAAAGCGAGCTTACGTTTATTTACAGCAGTGGGTATAAACGACAACTTCAGAAGCTCCTTAAATCCATGAAACAATGGCTCTGAGCACTATGGGACTTAACATCTATGGTCATCAGTCCCCTAGAACTTAGAACTACTTAAGCCTAACTAACCTAACGACATCACACAACACCCAATCATCACGAGGCAGAGAAAATCATGAAACAATGGATTAAAAAAGTGTTCTCTGAATGTGTGAAATTAGTGTCGTTGGTTTATATAATTCCAGCAACCACCACATCTTGTGAACGAACCATGAGCACATTAAAATGCATTAAAACCTACCTTCGTAGCCCAGTCACAAATGACCTGTCAAACTTGACGATTTTGACTATAGAGAAGAGAACTGCGAAATCTTCAACCAAATGGCAGTAGTTCATATCTCGTGTTATCGATGTTTAGGCCCAGAAAAAGGACAGGAAGATAGAACTAATTTATAAAGAGTTGTAACAATGAGTTACTATCCGTTGTATTTTTATTAATGTGTAAATGTTTAATAATTCCGTGCATTTATTTACAACAATTTCTGTAGTAGTTTCAGTATTAGTACAATTATGTAACTAACTTACTTTTGCAGTGTTTTTATTTTACAAATGTTCAAATGTGTGTGAAAACTTATGGGACTTAACTGCTAAGGTCATCAGTCCCTAAGCGTACACACTACTTAACCTCAATTATCCTAAGGACAAACACACACACCCATGCCCGAGGGAGGACTCCCTGCCGCCGTTGGATAAGCAGCTGCAGCAGCATGTCGTATACTCCTAGCTCACTCATTTTTTACATAGTTTAATTCTTAATTTCTTTGCGTGTTTTTGGTACTTGCATTGTTTAATTCACAAATTTCGGGCGTATTATAGTATTTGAGAGTTGTAGCATCGCGTTTTAGTACCTGAATAGTGTAAAATCGCGTAGTCTCTTCCGCCGCCGAGCAGTGTGTCAGCAGCGCGCAAGTAGCAACATTACTGCATTTACTAGGCAATCTTGTATTTTAATAACCGTTTAAATTTTGTGTCCATTTGTTTGCGCTCTGTGTAGATTAGTTCAGACGTTCTTTGCACAACAGTTTTTAGGACTGCAACTGCTGTGTTCGGATGCAGGCTGAGTTGGCATCCCTTCGCTCTCAGCTTCAGGCAGTGTTGGCTTCGGTCACACAGCTTGAGGCTGTTGCCAATGGGCATCACTGTGGGGGTCCGGATGGGGATTTGTCGGGGACGGCCAGCTCGTCCCACGCATCCCCCGATCGGACTACGACTGTGGTTGCCCGGGATACTGCCCGCATTGAGGCTGATCCCTCACCTGTGGTAGAGTGGGAGGTCGTCTCAAGGTGTGGCAGGGGGCGAAAGACATTCCGGAGGTGAACAGAAGGCCTCTCCAGTTTGTCTGACGAACCGGTTTCAGGCTCTGTCTCAGGCTGATACTGATCTTCGGCCTGACATGGCTGCTTGTCCTGTTCCAGAGGTTGCCCCTCAGTCTGCAAGATCCGGGCGGTCGCAGAGGGTGGGCTTACTGGTAGTTGGGAGCTCCAACGTCAGGCGCGTTAAGGGACCCCTTAGGGATATGGCAGCAAGAGAGGGGAAGAAAACCAATGTGCACTCCGTGTGCATACTGGGGGGAGTCATTCCAGATGTGGAAAGGGTCCTTCCGGATGCCATGAAGGGTACAGGGTGCACCCATCTGCAGGTGGTCGCTCATGTCGGCACCAATGATGTGTGTCGCTATGGATCGAAGGAAATCCTCTCTGGCTTCCGGCGGCTATCTGATTTGGTGAAGACTGCCAGTCTCGTTAGCGGGATGAAAGCAGAGCTCACCATCTGCAGCATCGTCGACAGGACTGACTGTGGACCTTTGGTACAGAGCCTAGTGGAGGGTCTGAATCAGAGGCTGAGACGGTTCTGCGACCGTGTGGGCTGCAGATTCCTCGACTTGAGCCATAGGGTTGTGGGGTTTCGGGTTCCGCTGCATAGGTCAGGAGTCCACTACACGCAACAAGTGGCTACACGGGTAGCAGGGGTTGTGTGGCGTGGGCTGGGCGATTTTTTAGGTTAGATGGCCTTGGGCAAGTACAGAAAGGGCAACAGCCTCAACGGGTGCGGGGCAGAGTCAGGACATGCGGGGACCAAGCAGCAATCGGTATTTTAATTGTAAACTGTCGAAGCTGCGTTGGTAAAGTACCGGAACTTCAAGCGCTGATAGAAAGCACCGAAGCTGAAATCGTTATAGGTACAGAAAGCTGGCTGAAGCCAGAGATAAATTCTGCCGAAATTTTTACGAAGGTACAGACGGTGTTTAGAAAGGATAGATTGCATGCAACCGGTGGTGGAGTGTTCGTCGCTGTTAGTAGTAGCTTATCCTGTAGTGAAGTAGAAGTGGATAGTTCCTGTGAATTATTATGGCTGGAGGTTACACCCAACAACCGAGCTAGGTTAATAATTGGCTCCTTTTACCGACCTCCCGACTCAGCAGCATTAGTGGCAGAACAACTGAGAGAAAATTTGGAATTTAGTGGTTTCTTCATTCACCTCTGCCTTTCTTGTGTTGTGACCTGACATTTGTGAGTGTTTCGTATCGAGCAACTTAACCTCTTACCCGTGTTTACATTCCACGCTGACCAGTTGCTGCTGTAGCGGCGCATCGAAAGCTAAGTACTAATTAATTGTTTCTGTATAGTAGTTTATTTAGGAACTTTAGTAGTCTTCAACCGGTGTTCTTGGTGTTTTCCGGTGAAATAACTTCAGAAGAAATTTTTGCGAACTGCTTTGAGTTTCGTTACTGTCATTAGACGTTTGATTTTCTTTCTGTGTTAGTATTTTGTTATATTCTCATTTGTTGTTGATTAATTCTGTCAATAATAGTAGTTATTTTCCTTGTAGAGCAAGTTTGTGATTATTGTAGTCAGGTTTTAATATCTTATTATTGTAGTAGCGGAACTTAGATATAGTTGTTTTCTTGTTTCAATAACTGTAAAATTTTACCATGAGTGAGAAGTGTGGGCTTTGCCGTAGGTTCGTGAGTAGTGGATTGCGGTGTGAGACTTGTTCGAAGTATTTTCACTGGGGGGAATGCAGTGGGGAAGCCAGTGGGCATTCTGGTGAGATCCTCTCCTGGAACTGCAGGTTATGTAGCAAGAGTAAGTTGATAGAGGAGCAGGAGCGTAAGATCTGTGCCCTTCAGGTGCAGTTGAAAAACGCACAGGAGGAGGTAGATAGGATGAGGAGGGAGACGGGGGTTGGGGAATGGGAGCTGGCTGTTGGCAAGAGATCTGCTAAGAGAAGGAGATTTTCAGATAGTTTTACTATTGGTGTTTGTAATAGATATGACCAACTGTCAGAGTCTAGTGGAGAGGAATCTCTAGTAGCTGTAGATGTAGGAAGTATGCAGCAGACCTCAGCAGTTACGGTGGCTAGGACAGTTGCAAAGTCTAAGAGAAAGAAGAAGGTTCTGCTGTTAGGTAGTTCTCATGGCAGAGGTGTAGGCCAGCAGTTGCAGGAAGTTTTGCGGAGTGAGTACCAGGTCACCAGCATTGAGAAGCCTAATGCAGGATTGGCTCACGTGACTTTTAACATAGGGGGGTTATGTAGGGATTTTACAAAAGAGGATCAGGTAGTGATTGTGGGTGGGGCTGGTAATAGTATTGATAGGGATGGGGAGTATGACATAGATGGTGACCTGGAAAAGATAGCCACTCAGACTGGCAACACGAATGTGCATTTCGTGGAACTGTTTCAGCGTCACGATCGGCCTCATCTTAATACAGCCGTCAGGCGTAATAACATGAGACTTGGGGGTGCGCTAATGACAGAAGGCATGAGTCACATTTCAGTGGTGTCGGTGGAATCTATCAGCAGGACGGGTTTCACTAGACATGGCCTGCACCTCAACAGGTATGGAAAGGGGAGGTTGGCAAAGCTTATAGGTGACAGCATAGGTGGGGGTGGTGGGATCACTCATGGGAAAATTCCGGTAGTTGTGGGTGTTAGAGCTGTACCTTTTTTAGATTGAAGTCAGCTGACAGGTATTTCTGCTTAAGGGAAGTCTCTCTAACAAAGAAACCAGTTTCGACAAAGCTTAGGTATCCGATTAATGAGGGAATTAGTATATTTCATCAAAACATACAAGGCATTAGACATAAAGTTAGTGAACTGCTTATAGATGTTGACTCTGAAATTATTGGTATATCTGAACACTTCTTAAATAAGGAGATAATTAAGAGGCTTCCTTTACCAGGATACAGGTTGGCTGGCAGCTTTTCAAAATGGTTCCAATGGCTCTGAGCACTATGCGACTTAACTTCTGAGGTCATCAGCCGCCTAGAACTTAGAACTAATTAAACCTAACTAACCTAAGGACATCACACACATCCATGCCCGAGGCAGGATTCGAACCTGCGACCGTAGCGGTCGCTCGGCTCCAGACTGTAGCGCCTAGAACCGCACGGCCACTCCGGCCGGCGGCAGCTTTTCTAGGAGCTCTTTGCGGTGTGGGGGAGTAGCCATGTATGTGAAAAACGGTATCCCATTTGAGTCAATTTATGTTTCAAAGTACTGCACTGAAAAGGTGTTTGAATGTTGTGCAGGTGTGGTTAAATTTAGTGGAGCTAAACTTCTTACTGTTGTTATTTATAGATCCCCAGACTCCGATTTCACAACATTTTTGCTAAAGCTAGAGGAGGTTCTTGGTTCCCTTTATAGGAAATACAAAAAGTTAGTTACATGTGGTGACTTCAATATAAATTGTATAAGTCATTGTGCAAGGAAAAGGATGCTGGTAGACCTCCTTAATTCATATAATCTTATGCAAACCGTATTGTTTCCAACGAGAGTGCAAGGGAACAGTAGAACCACCATAGACAATATTTTTGTTCATTCGTCATTACTAGAAGGGCATTCCGTTAGCAAAATGGTGAATGGCCTTTCAGATTATGATGCACAAATTTTAAGTCTGAAAGATTTTTGTGCTGCAACACATGTTAAATATAGTTACCAACGTTTTAGGAAAGCTGATCCAGTTGCTGTAGAGACTTTTGTAAACCTTATCAAGGAACAAGAGTGGCAAGATGTTTATAGTGCTGATACAGTAGACGATAAATATAATGCTTTCCTCAAGACATTCTCGTGCTCTTTGAAAGTTGCTTTCCGTTAGAACGTTCAAAACACGGCACTAGCACAAACAGGCAGCCTGGGTGGCTGACTAAAGGTATAAGAATATCTTGTAGAACAAAGTGGCAATTATATCAAAACGTTAGAAACAGTCACAATCTAAATGCAATAGCCCATTACAAACAGTATTGTAAGGTACTTAAAAAAGTTATTAGGAAGGCAAAAAGTATGTGGTATGCAGATAGAATAGCTAAGTCTCAGGATAAAATTAAAACCATATGGTCAGTCGTAAAGGAAGTGGCTGGTCTGCAGAGACAGGTCGAGGATATAGAATCAGTGCGTAGTGGGAATGTCCGTGTTACTGATAAGTCGCATATATGTACAGTATTTAATAATCACTTTCTGAATATAGCAGGTGAACTAAATAGAAACCTAGTCCAAACAGGGAATCATATAGCGCTCGTAGAAAAAAGTGTTCCGAGACTGTTACCTGAAATGCTCCTCAATGATACTGACAAGAGAGAGATTGAGTTAATAATTAAATCACTAAAGACCAAGAACTCTCATGGATATGACGGGGTATCTAGCAGAATACTGAAGTATTGTTCCATGTATGTTAGCCCAGCACTTAGCAATATCTGTAACTTTTCCTTTAGGAGTGGTCGGTTTCCTGACCGATTAAAGTACTCAGTAGTGAAGCCACTTTATAAAAAGGGAGACAGGGATAATGTTGATAATTATAGACCTATTTCTATGCCATCGGTGTTTGCTAAAGTTATCGAGAGGCTTGTATATACAAGGTTACTGCAGCATTTAAATTCACATAATTTGCTGTCAAATGTACAGTTTGGTTTTAGAAATGCCTTAACAACTGAAAATGCTATAGTCTCTTTTCTCTGTGAGGTTTTGGACGGATTAAATAAAAGGTTGCGAACGTTAGGTGTTTTCTCTGATTTAACGAAGGCTTTTGACTGTGTTGAACACAAAATATTACTGCAGAAGTTGGAACATTATGGAGTAAGGGGAGTAGCTTACAACTGGTTCGCCTCTTACTTTAAGAACAGAAAGCAGAAGGTAATTCTCAGCAATATTGAGAGTGGTAATGATGGTCAGTCCCAATGAGGCACTGTTAAATGGGGCGTTCCCCAAGGATCGGTGCTGGGGCCACTGCTGTTTCTTATTTATATAAATGATATGCCTTATAGTATTACAGGTGATTCAAAAATATTTCTGTTTGCTGGTAGTGAAGGATTTTTTGTGTAATATTGAAACATTATCAAATAATGTAGTTCATGAAATAAGTTCGTGGCTTGTGGAAAATAATTTGATGCTAAATCACAGTAAGATTCAGTTTTTTCAGTTTCTAACTCACAATTCAAGAAGAACTGATATTTTAATCAGACAGAATGTGCATGTTATAAGCAAGACGGAACAGTTCAAGTTCCTAGGCGTATGGATAGATAGTAAGCTGTTGTGGAAAGCCCATGTTCAGGATCTTGTTCAGAAACTAAATGCCGCTTTATTTACCATTAGAACAGTATCTGAAATAAGTGACATTTCAACATGGAAAGTAGTCTACTTCGCATATTTTCATACGCTTATGTCATATGGTATTATTTTTAGAGGTAATTCTTCTGATTCAAAAATGGTATTTTTGGCTCAAAAACGGGCTGTTCGAGCTATGTGTGGTGTAAGTTCGAAAACCTCTTGTCGACCCCTATTCAATAGTCTGGGAATTTTGACATTGCCCTCACAGTATATATTTTCTTTAATGTCGTTTGTTGTTAGCAATATTAGCTTATTCCCAAGAGTTAGCAGATTTCACTCAGTTAATAATAAGCAGAAATCAAATCTGCATGTGGAATGCACTTCCTCGACTCTTGTGCAGAAAGGAGTGCAGTATTCTGCTGCATCCGTTTTCAATAAGCTACCACAAGAACTCAAAAATCTTAGCAGTAGCCCAAACGTTTTTAAGTCTAAACTGAATATTTTCCTCATGGCTCACTCCTAGTCTGTCGAGGAGCTCCTGGAAGAGCTAAAAAATTAAGCAAATTCCAGTGTTACATTCATGATTTTCTTTATTTAAACTAACGACGTGTCGCCTGAATATGTTTCTTATATTTCATTTTATCTGTTTCTACAATCGTATTATAACTTCGTGTATTGACTCGTTCCATGACCATGGAGACTTCTCCTTAATGTGGTCCCACGGAACAATAAATAAATAAATAAATACATTTCACATAAATTTTCTCAGCATGTTATAGTCTTAGGTGTAGATTTCAATTTACCAGTTATAAACTGGGACACTCAGATATTTAGGACGGGTGGTAGGGACAGAGCATCGAGTGACATTATACTGAGTGCACTGTCCGAAAATTACCTCGAGCAATTAAACAGAGAACCGACTCGTGGAGATAACATCTTGGACCTACTGATCACAAACAGACCCGAACTTTTCGACTCTGTATGTGCAGAACAGGGAATCAGTGATCATAAGGCCGTTGCAGCATCCCTGAATACGGAAGTTAATACACTCCCGGAAATTGAAATAAGAACACCGTGAATTCATTGTCCCAGGAAGGGGAAACTTTATTGACACATTCCTGGGGTCAGATACATCACATGATCACACTGACAGAACCACAGGCACATAGACACAGGCAACAGAGCATGCACAATGTCGGCACTAGTACAGTGTATATCCACCTTTCGCAGCAATGCAGGCTGCTATTCTCCCATGGAGACGATCGTAGAGATGCTGGATGTAGTCCTGTGGAACGGCTTGCCATGCCATTTCCACCTGGCGCCTCAGTTGGACCAGCGTTCGTGCTGGACGTGCAGACCGCGTGAGACGACGCTTCATCCAGTCCCAAACATGCTCAATGGGGGACAGATCCGGAGATCTTGCTGGCCAGGGTAGTTGACTTACACCTTCTAGAGCACGTTGGGTGGCACGGGATACATGCGGACGTGCATTGTCCTGTTGGAACAGCAAGTTCCCTTGCCGGTCTAGGAATGGTAGAACGATGGGTTCGATGACGGTTTGGATGTACCGTGCACTATTCAGTGTCCCCTCGACGATCACCAGTGGTGTACGGCCAGTGTAGGAGATCGCTCCCAACACCATGATGCCGGGTGTTGGCCCTGTGTGCCTCGGTCGTATGCAGTCCTGATTGTGGCGCTCACCTGCACGGCGCCAAACACGCATACGACCATCATTGGCACCAAGGCAGAAGCGACTCTCATCGCTGAAGACGACACGTCTCCATTCGTCCTTCCATTCACGCCTGTCGCGACACCACTGGAGGCGGGCTGCACGATGTTGTGGCGTGAGCGGAAGACGGCCTAACGGTGTGCGGGACCGTAGCCCAGCTTCATGGAGACGGTTGCGAATGGTCCTCGCCGATACCCCAGGAGCAACAGTGTCCCTAATTTGCTGGGAAGTGGCGGTGCGGTCCCCTACGGCACTGCGTAGGATCCTACGGTCTTGGCGTGCATCCGTGCGTCGCTGCGGTCCGGCCCCAGGTCGACGGGCACGTGCACCTTCCGCCGACCACTGGCGACAACATCGATGTACTGTGGAGACCTCACGCCCCACGTGTTGAGCAATTCGGCGGTACGTCCACCCGGCCTCCCGCATGCCCACTATACGCCCTCGCTCAAAGTCCGTCAACTGCACATACGGTTCACGTCCACGCTGTCGCGGCATGCTACCAGTGTTAAAGACTGCGATGGAGCTCTGTATGTCACGGCAAACTGGCTGACACTGACGGCGGCGGTGCACAAATGCTGCGCAGCGAGCGCCATTCGACGGCCAACACCGCGGTTCCTGGTGTGTCCGCTGTGCCGTGCGTGTGATCATTGCTTGTACAGCCCTCTCGCAGTGTCCGGAGCAAGTATGGTGGGTCTGACACACCGGTGTCAATGTGTTCTTTTTTCCATTTCCAGGAGTGTAGGAATATAAAAAAAGGGAGGAAGGTTTATCTGTTTAGCAAGAGTAATAGAAGGCGGATTTCAGACTACCTAACAGAACAAAACGAAAATTTCTGATCCGACACTGACAATGTTGAGTGTTTATGGAAAAAGTTCAAGGCAATCGTAAAATGCGTTTTAGACAGGTACGTGCCGAGTAAAACTGTGAGGGACGGGAAAAACCCACCGTGGTACAACAACAAAGTTAGGAAACTACTGCGAAAGCAAAGAGAGCTTCACTCTAAGTTTAAACGCAGCCAAAACCTATCAGACAAACAGAAGCTAAACGATGTCAAAGTTAGCGTAAGGAGGGCTATTCGTGAAGCGTTCAGTGAATTCGAAAGTAAAACTCTATGTACCGACTTGACAGAAAATCCTAGGAAGTTCTGGTCTTACGTTAAATCAGTAAGTGGCTCGAAACAGCATATCCAGACACTCCGGGATGATGATGGCATTGAAACAGAGGATGACACGCGTAAAGCTGAAATACTAAACACCTTTTTCCAAGGCTGTTTCACAGAGGAAGACCGCACTGCAGTTCCTTCTCTAAATCCTCGCACAAACGAAAGAATGGCTGACATCGAAATAAGTGTCCAAGGAATAGAAAAGCAACTGGAATCACTCAACAGAGGAAAGTCCACTGGACCTGACGGGATACCAATTCGATTCTACACAGAGTACGCGAAAGAACTTGCCCCCCTTCTAACAGCCGTGTACCGCAAGTCTCTAGAGGAACGGAAGGTTCCAAATGATTGGAAAAGAGCACGGGTAGTCCAAGTCTTCAAGAAGGGTCGTCGAGCAGATGCGCAAAACTATAGACCTATATCTCTTACGTCGATCTCTTGTAGAATTTTAGAACATGTTTTTTGCTCGAGTATCATGTCGTTTTTGGAAACCCAGAATCTACTATGTAGGAATCAACATGGATTCCGGAAACAGCGATCGTGTGAGACCCAACTCGCTTTATTTGTTCATGAGACCCAGAAAATATTAGACACAGGCTCCCAGGTAGATGCTATTTTTCTTGACTTCCGGAAGGCGTTCGATACAGTTCCGCACTGTCGCCTGATAAACAAAGTAAGAGCCTACGGAATATCAGACCAGCTGGGTGGCTGGATTGAAGAGTTTTTAGCAGACAGAACACAGCATGTTGTTATCAATGGAGAGACGTTTACAGGCGTTAAAGTAACCTCTGGCGTGCCACAGGGGAGTGTTATGGGACCATTGCCTTTCACAATATATATAAATGACCTAGTAGATAGCGTCGGAAGTTCCATGCGGCTTTTCGCGGATGATGCTATGGTATACAGAAAAGTTGCAGCATTAGAAAATTGTAGTGAAATGCAGGAAGATCTGCAGCGGATAGGCACTTTGTGCAGGGAGTGGCAACTGACCCTTAACATAGACAAATGTAATGTATTGCTAATACATAGAAAGAAGGATCCTTTATTGTATGATTATATGATAGCGGAACAAACACTGGTAGCAGTTACTTCTGTAAAATATCTGGGAGTATGCGTGCGGAACGATTTGAAGTGGAATGATCATATAAAATTAATTGTTGGTAAGGCGGGTACCAGGTTGAGATTCATTGGGAGAGTCCTTAGAAAATGTAGTCCATCAACAAAGGAGGTGGCTTACAAAACACTCGTTCGACCTATACTTGAGTGTTGCTCGTCAGTGTGGAATCCGTACCAGATCGGGTTGACGGAGGAGATAGAGAAGATCCAAAGAAGAGCGGCGCGTTTCGTCACAGGGTTATTTGGTAACCGTGATAGCGTTACGGAGATGCTTAACAAACTCAAGTGGCAGACTCTGCAAGAGAGGCGCTCTGCATCGCGGTGTAGCTTGCTCGCTAGGTTTCGAGAGGGTGCGTTTCTGGATGAGGTATCGAATATATTTCTTCCCCCTACTTATACCTCCCGAGGAGATCACGAATGTAAAATTAGAGAGATTAGAGCGCGCACGGAGGCTTTTAGACAGTCGTTCTTCCCGCGAACCATACGCGACTGGAACAGGAAAGGGAGGTAATGACAGTGGCACGTAAAGCGCCCTCCGTCACACACCGTTGGGTGGCTTGCGGAGTATAAATGTAGATGAAGATGTAGATGTAGAACCTCCGCCGGGACCAGCCGCACAGTCCATGACTGCAGCGCCGTAGACCGCTCGGCTAATCCGGCGCGGCTTTTATTTTACAAGTTCTTGTTTTAACATTTTCTTTTCTTTTTTTGTAGTTCTGAGCCTACCCTACAAAAAATGCCACGCTTCGCCACTGCTGTTGCCTCCTAAACCATGTTAGCATTAGCCGTCTGTCCAGTACTTCAGTCTGGAACGGCGCGACCGCTCCGGTCACAGGTTCGAATCCTGCCTCGGGCATGGATGTGTGTGATGTCCTTAGGTTAGTTAGGTTTAAGTAGTTCTATGTTCTAGGGGACTGATGACCTCAGATGTTAAGTCCCATAGTACTCAGAGCCATTTGAACCATTTGTCCAGTACTAGTCGTTTCTTTATGATGCTGCTTGGTTGAGAAGTGATACTGTAGAAATGACACTGTGACAACCACGTACATTTATAGTGGCGTGTTGTGATATGACAGAGTTCTTTGGTTTGCTCGTGGTCGGTCAACTGTGACCGGCCGCACTGATGATGGAGTGGGGGAGAGGCTGACGTATCCATAGCGCAGCCGTTACGGCCGGGTTCCAGGTTCTACTGTCAAATCTGCGAGCGTCCAGACGCGACGTTACGAGAGTCGTTACAGTTCGCAGAAGGAAAATTTTCGCTGTACACATTTGCGCGTCTAGAGCACAAATCACTAAACTTACAGCAGATCACAAACACCAAATTAAATAACTCAAAGAAATTATTCTTTTTATGTAGAGACCGAGTAAAAAGCGATATATTTAATTACTTAATGAGTAGAGCAGGAATTTGTAAGGCCTTTTTACAGTAATTGTAATAACATTCATCCTTTTTAAGCCACAGAGGAGATCGACCTACTACATGAAAGTGCTCGTCGTGACGTATCGAACGATCTAGTCGTATTTTATTTATGTTCTTAAGTAGCTGATGAGAGGTGACTGAATTAAATGCTGAATTAAGCCAGCATAACTAATTATACAAGACAGATACACACCATGAATATTATTTAAAACATAAGTTTCCTCTGCTGAACTGACAATTTTTATTAATTAATTAGACTGTTTCATAGTTTAGCTCATAATTCAGGTTCTATCAGCGGTACATAAACTTGGCTAACACCAGTGGATAGGGCACCTCACATCCTGCAAGTATTACGTGCCACTTGCGTATGTACTCTAAATGTTCAAGATAAAGTTAACTAAGACTAAATATGGTTCTCATTATGTGAAAATTGCTATCACTTTAATTAAGACGACGGACGAACTATTCATCCAGAAATTGATTGAAGTATTAGAAGGTGAAAGTCAATACACTTTTCATGAAATTCTGTAGTTTTATGAACTTCTGCAGTGTATTTTTTTCTCTGCATGTGTTTGCTTATATTTTTACCATGCTAGAGGGGAATATTCCACAGGGAACTGAATGAGTTTTATTTTCATTTGCATTACGTTCGGAACTTTTAACCACCTTTCCTAAACGTGGATGGTGGCTAGATTGTACAAATGGGGATGTAATTGCAAATTTATGCACGTTGATGAATTTATGTTGACTTTCTTGGTTAAGCTTTGTAGCAGGGTCTGGGAATAGCCGTTAAGTTTCTTTTCCAAAGTTCACCCTGGAGGGGCATTTACCAGCCCGGGGTTTCTTCACGCGCTGGCTCGCTGGCTGGCTGGCTTCCTCACACTCTCGTGGAAGGCAGCGCTTATTCAAATTCAGTACCTTGAACAGATGGAAAATATTGAGCAAAGAAAGTAGGCGTCTCTCCTGTCTTCTGATCGAAGGAGACACCTGGTACCACTGAAAAATTCGTCTTGTCGATTGATCAGTTTGTCCCCCCATTGTCGGAGGTGAGCAAGGTTGGATTTTGTGCACAGTTTGTCACTTGCTGAGAAGTCGCTGTGCTGGTGTCTGCGGAGTATGATGTGCCGCTCTTGTACACGCTTGGGAAGTGATTTTGGATGACACTTAGTTCAAGTTTTTTTGTCAGGAATTTTCTATGATTTCTGAACCGATTTTTCAATAGTATTGTGGGTTTCTCGCGGGCGATAATTCTTCTATCATTTTGCTAGACTGAGATTGAACCAACTTTGTTATTTAGCAGGTCGCGATTCATCTCATGCATCATAATCGCGATCAAATTTCGTGCTTCCTTCTGCTGCGAGTCACAAGCCAGTTTTGACGACTCAACCTGTACTAGAAAATAGGTCCGCAGCCCGTGGTCGTGCGGTAGCGTTCTCGCTTGCCGCGCCAGGGTTTCCGGGTTCGATTCCAGGCGGGTTCAGGGATTTTCTCTACCTTGTGATGACTGGGTGTTATGTGATGTCCTTAGGTTAGTTAGGTTTAGGTACTTCTAAGTTCTAGGGGACTGATGACCATAGATATTAAGTCCCATAGTGCTCAGAGCCACTTTACTAGAAAATAGCGAATTTTACCTTCTGTTAGTCAGTGAATATGTGTGAGAGCACAATGATCGTCCTTGTTGTGTTCCTTAGTCAATCAAATCCTCGCTGAATAATGGTGATTAATATATTGACAGTTTGACACTGTAGAACCAGGGTGTTGACCTTTTTTATGTACTAAATGTTTACTGGAGTTTGGGAGTACGTTTTAGTTTGTGAATAAATGTCACTTCGGAATTTACTTAGTCCGACAAGCTCTTCTCTGTTGTGCATACCAGTATGCCATCCCACCTCATGTAGTGATTAATCCCATTTACCCTAAAAGATACTAGGAAGCATTTGGTAAAGCTCAATCCCTGATCAGTTGATCTCTAGTCCGGTAGTTACATTTTCCTTGCTTGGTTTCTTTTTGATAGAACATAAGGCCAAATTCAATTAATGTCTACGTGACTTCAGACGACTTGGTATTTACTGAAAGTTAAAGAGTGATAACCATTGCTTTGTGGCATAGGAAGCTCATGGCTACGAAAAGTAAATGTTAGACGGCAAAAGTGTGTCCCACTGAAGCACCAACTATCAATATTTAGATGTTTTTCAGTATTTTATAAACAGTGGGTGGGTTTTAATAAGTTATTATAATCAGCGTTTCAACACACATCTTGTTGTAACTCGGGTTTTAAAATTGCATGTAAGAATAAAAGACTGTAAATCGGACTGATGATAGTTCCTACTAGTCGTATGGCACAACGCAGGGGAATCTCCGGTCTTGGTTATAAAATGGGGCTTCCACTTGTCCTGGGGTCTGTCACCTGGACGTTTTCAAACAGGCAGGATCTGTGATTTAGTCACTTGATTTTTCCAGTCTGTGGACACTTGGACTCAGAGACATTTCACTGTGAGTCGTTTGCATATGTATTTCTCACTGGAAGAGCTGGTCTGGACTTTGAATTATTTCGCAGCGAGTAGAGACCCTTACTCAGGCAGGACACTGTGGATGTAGAGTATTTCACGTCTGTGGACATCTGCACTTGGAATTATTTGCAGTTTTTCGAATTTAATTAAATTTAAAGTACTTTTCAAACCTTTGTATGGGCGCTCAAGTCATATTTAGGTCAAAATAACGACAGCTAAATTGGGTGCCCCTAATACAGCATGTTAAGGTTTGACAGTCTTTTACCCGTCAGTTTGAAAGAAGTCACAAAAATTTCTTTCCTAAATCCTTCTCAGACTGATGGACTTACATAAAATAAATTTTGCATTCTCCGTCAAAGAAGTTTTACTGGTCCAAAAACCGAAAATCCAGAAGTCTACTTAGTAGTCATATCTGGAGCATGTGCATATGATATGGCCACTCATGTTCCACGTTGTACAAATTGTGCTTTTGTTTTCAGAAATACTGAGTAATCCATTTCTGTATTCAAAAGTGGGTTCGAAACAGGATATTTCATTAAAAATTAAGTTGATAACTGGACACTAGAATTTGTTTCCAGAATTAAAATCATGAAGTTATTCAAGAGAAGTACACAAGAAAGAAATGAGATTCTTACTACAAATTTCTCGTGCAACTGAGATAAACAAAAATATTTTTGTCAGCAACAGTGAAGTCAAAACACTCTTCCTGGTAGAAACTTCCACAGACAACGCATCCTCCTCACAAACTTTCAGCTTCTGTTGGTTTCCAAGTCTTACTCTTACTGAGTTTCTGCCGTTTGTTCTTGGGCTAGTTGGCCAACGGCTTTTTCGTAGTCGGTCCATTTTCTGGTTTAGGTGGCTGACCTTTTTTTCACTACGATCCCACGTCAATTCAGGGCAGGTCTTATGACCCTAGTTATCAGTTACAGCACTAGGAACAAACGCCTCTTCTGGGATCACATTCGGATTAAATGGATAAATTCCTGTGGCTGTGAAGCCACTAGTCATATTAGATTGCTACTGATCCGCCCCATATTAGGATGAACACATCAGGAAAATTCAACAGATTGATATCATTTTCGTTCCGGTATGAAATCAAAAATCTTAGAACCTATTGGTTCCAAAAAGTTTCAGAGCTTGTGAAGCAACTTTTGTTTGACGATTGCAGTTCATGCGTTGTGTTGGATGGCAAGCAACAGAGGGCAATGTCATGCTTATCAGCTTAGTCTCAAATTTTGTGATCTAGCTGTGCCTTGGCTCCGTCAAAAATCTGACGGCATCTTCGGTTGGCTTTAAACCTCGTAAAATGCTGCAAAAAAGCAACAAACGTGTTAGTTGTCATGCTCCCTTTTTGAGTCATGTTCGTTGCTGATCCAACAGACAGACATTTCTCCCAGCCTTTATTTTTCTCTCCTCAGTATAAAATATTTGGAGGGACTATCAGAACCACAGCATTCCCACAAGCAACCACTTTCTCCATCTTCGTTGTCCACAATATGAACACTAGAAGCCCCATATTGGGCTAAAACTCTTGGATTCTCATGGGGGTGGAGGTAATATCCTTTTTCGTCAACATTGTACACTCGTTCTGTAAATGTGAAGAAATCGTATTTGGTGAACATTTCCTTCAGTTTTGGAAAATGATCAGAAACTATGAATTTGCTTAATTCTTGAGGCCATGCTGGCTTCAGTCGTCGAATTTCCCATCGTGCAACGTCAGTATTCCTCTTCAAAAAACTGTCGAACGACTTACGACCAGAAGCCTCTTTAAACCGGTTCGGGATATTGTTTTGCTGACAGAAACGAAAAACCTTGAGTTTAAGGATGTTATGAGTCAATGGATAACCTACGGAGGACAAATGGAAAATTTTCCAGCATAGCTGTTTTTCTCATACAGGAATGAAGGTGGATTTTCCACCCAACTTCGACTTCTTTTATGGGCCATCTTTGGCCGAATGGGGGCGTAAAGTAAGTCTAGGTACACTAAACTTGCTGCTTGCCCCTTGAACTGAGAACTTCCCACTCTTCACACCGCTCATTGTCTTGGACATGGTTTGTTCAGTCCAGTTCTTTTCGTTGTCAGATATGTTATACCTCAAAAAAAGGTTTCAGGTGAGTAATTTCATCAGGACTGAAAATAAGGTGAAGTGAATTCGAAATGGCAATAGCGCACATGATAAGGCCACCTGGTGACCCTATGAGGAGCAGGTCAGCTTTTACAAATACTGTTTGATTATGAACAATTCGTAAATGGTGACCATTAAGCACAACAACAATCGAATGAGCATTAAAAACTGAATAGAGAACGATGGTTCCCATGGAAAACGTCTCTGAAGAAAACCCATAGAACAAAGGAGTCTTACAGGAGAAAGGCAAGAAGACGTTGCATGAAAAACACAAAACAGCTAACTGACCCCATATTGCTCAACCTTGGTGGATGTGAAATGAACAAGTGGCACACTAGGAGGCGTCTCACTGGACACTGAGGCCATCTAGCGGATTTTTTGGTTAACTAATTCAGAATCAGGCGGCGATCGTGTCAGAAACTTGGCCATAACATGGGCATTCACTTTCCTAGATCTTCACCAGTCCACTGTCCTATATGTGGTTTCCATTAATAAATATTGGTAGTTATGGATTATAAATCTCTTTGGGTGACATCATTTATATGCATACATATTTATCCAACCTAACATGTTCTTGATTATGTATATCAGTGGCAGTTAAATTAAATTAATAGAGAAAGACAGGCTACAACCAGTGCGGCAGTGGCCTCTATGACGCAGAGATGAGCCAACGAAATTAATCAGCGGTCGCATTGATTGGCAGTTTATGACTGTACCATCGCAGTGTCAAGTGAAAGGCTTCTCCTCGACAGAAGATAGAAACACGAGTGGTAGAACTCACGTACATATCCCACTTAACTCTTAAACCACTTTTCGTTCTTGCTTTTATTTCTGGTCAGTTTTTACGCCGCTCTGTGAAAGTGTCCATGTCAGCGGTCTGCCTATCCACCCTGACAGTATGACCCCGTCTATTACCGGTAAGGAAGTGCACTGAGCCACACGTCAGTTGTAAATGGTTTGGTTTAAGTTTATTCCTAGTATTTCGTAGGAATGGGTATACCCTACTACACATATCTGATCTAGCCCGTTGCCTCTGCCAACTGTAAAGTATTTGCTCGTTGCTGGTTTTACCACTTTCAGGGTGTTCATCCACGACCTCCTCAATTATGTCAAAATTATTTTCTAGTAACCAGTACATGGCTGCTTTCTGCCTAATTAATAGGTCTACTAGGCAAAGTATCATAATGATTAACAGTCCTTAGGTGTGGGAAGTATCAAATGCACCTTTTGATCTTACTAGGATATTTACCTGTAACGTCACTGCCATAGAGGGTCTAACAAAACGTAATTTGTGCGACCACACGCTGGAACCATATCCCACCACTGATTAAAGTAAATTTCTGTGGTACAGTTGTACAGTACCAGGTGGGAGATTTCTGTTACCCTATTGCGACGAGTTTTTACTGTGCAGGTGTAGCTTTGTCACCTTCCTGCTCAATATGCGAGCTGAAGTAACACCTTTCATCCATGTATATCTCCAGGTACCTACTTATGTTTTTTTTTCTGTGTGTTAGCATATAGTCAACTTTAATTGTTGGGCAACACTGCATTTTCCCGTTAAGTGATATATAATTCGACTTATGTTCTACGATAGTTCAGTGCAAATGACTTGTTATTGGTGGTCAAGGGCATATCCTGTTCCATCCTATTCCTCTGTGTCATCTGAGGGACCATTATCAGGCAACAAGGCCTCCAACAGAACACATAGGGTATGCTGCTGCATAGTAGTATTCCTTACCGTGGTCCACATGTTCTCATTTTTATTTTTACAGGAACAAAAGTAACTGTACGCTATAGATTTAGAGGGGCTGAACTCGAACATAAAGAATAAAATTGTCTCCTAGCTCAGGGTTACAAGTAAATAAGGTGTTTGCGTTTCACAGTCGCACTTATGCGGTGTTATAAGGGCTCTAATGCAAAGGCTTCCTCAACCAAATACGAGTAAGGTGGACGGTTCCAGTACAATATGACAACACTGCTTTACACCATGATTAATTTGTGCACCATCCAGTCACGTGAGCATTGTCGACTGCAAAAACCACACAAACCACACTCTCGCTGTGTGCTCTTGTGCTGCGTTAGCTCATTTGTTACTGTAACGAGTGTCATGGCGGTTGGCAGACAATGTAAGTGAGGTGACGTGCTGAAAATGAAGAATTGTGTTACTGTGCAGGCGTACACTTTCACAAAAATGCCTCACACCCCCAGTAGTAAACCTGATAACTTGTTTTACATTTGTATAGATGGTATTTGTGATTCGAGAAGATGACCATTATCAAAAACAGTGAATGAATCATATGCCTTGTATTTGAGGTGCTGAGTTGGAGACCAAGATAAATCGTGGGCTCTATACGTATGTTACACCTCGTGTTAGTCTACACTGAATGCTTGGGTGCGTGGTAAAAACGTCTCCATAAAGTCTGGAGTGTATGCTTTTTAGCGTGAACCCACAGATGATGCATCAGATTGCTATTTTTGTATGGTACCTACCTTTTGGGATGGAGTCGATACCAAGAGGAAGAGGAAAACACATGACGAAGGATTGGCAGTCCCTTTTCCTCCACATATATCATTATCAAATGGTTCAAATGGCTCTGAACACTATGGGACTTAACTGCTGTGGTCATAAGTCCCCTAGAACTTAGAACTACTTAAACCGAACTAACCTAAGGTCATCACACACATCCATGCCCGAGGCAGGATTCGAACCTGCGACCGTAGCGGTCGTGCGGTTCCAGACTGTAGCGCCTTTAATCGCTCGGCCACTCCGGCCGGCTATATCATTATCAACCAGTGATAACGATGATGCTGAAACGGCACATACAGCCGAAAAAGTGACTCACCCTACATTTACACCAACATCAGCATATGGAGAACCACACAAAATCACACACTGTGGACTCAGTGATCTGATTAGAGATTTCGATCTTTTCAAGCAAAATGCCGAACTCTTGGCCTCACCACTGCAGCAATGGAATCCCTCGCAATCACAGTAACTATCTGTGTTTCAGGAGCGTCAGAAAAAATTTGAATGCCATTTCACTGCTCAAGATGACTCTACAGCGACATTGACGGTTGGCTGGACGATCTGAACATTACATACAAAACAGTCGAATCGAGACTCTTTATAGATGACTCAAAAAGAAGCCTAAAGGCAGTACCGTTACACAATAGTAATAAACGGCCATACATCCCTGTCACATATGCTTCCTTAGCTAAAGAAAGTTATGTTATTTGAAATACTTTGAAAACTGTGTTAATTACGAGAAGTAAGCACGTGAAGGTTGCAAAGACATTGCACTGCTGTTGGGTTTGCAAAGGGTCTACAATAGGTAACGGTGTTACCTGTGTGAGTGGGACAGTCGTGTAAGGCAAAAACGCTACACACAGAGCAAATGGCCTCTACGTGTAGCTCTAGTGCCTGAGTCAAAAACTATTGCCAAAGAACCATAGTGAATCCCAAAAAAAATTTTTCTTTCATCACTGCGCAGAAATTTGGGTCTCATGAGAACATTTGTTCGGCTATACCCAGGTATGAAGAAGCATTTCAGTATTTATGTAAGAAGTTTCTACGACTCAGCTCGGACAGATTACAAAGGGGATATTCATTCGTCCACAGATGGCTAGTTGTTGGGGGACACAGACTTTTAGTTTATTCTAACCCCTGATCAGCTGCATATGTGGTATTGTTTTCGTAACGTGACAGCACAGCATTGTTCCTGGGAAACAGGAGAGTCGAAAATTACACGGACCTTACGGTCGAATTAATTGAATCTTGCAACCCTAAAGATGCGCTTGCTTTACTAACGCCTCGACGTGTTCACAGAGGACTGTTGTGCATTCAGTGACGAGCACAGCGAGTGATTCCACCAGGACATTACGGAACAGCGGTACACAGGACGGTGGACTACTGCTATATTGGCTGATATTTTTAAGAATCAGCCTCAGTTGCTAAAATTTTCTGGTTTTTGCCAGATATGCTAAAAATTCTTATATTGGCTGGATTCTGCTGCATATTAAAGAGAAATGCTAGAGACACCACCCACAAGAGGAAGGCAAAGAGACGGCCGAATGAACTAGGTTAATGTGTATATCGTATTACGTCCCAGGATAGTAGCCCCACAGGACGCTTAACATTCGTCCTTGGAAGCTATCGTAACACCGGGAAACGACCGAGCGATCAAGTCTGCGAGCGAAGCATAATGACATCGGTAGGAAGCTGAAAGACACCGTCATACTAGTGGCAAAGGAGACTGCCTTAAGGAAGGCTAGGTAGTACGCAACAAAAAATATTCAGGTGTCGAATCAGCAGAAAAGAGCCTCTGAAAGGCGAAGGTGCGAAAGTCTAAGTCACTAGGAGAGCTGACAGCGAGGGAAAACGAGGACACATGAAGCCATAGCCGTCCCCACCGGCGCAGAGCGAAATGGAAGCGCCAACATCAACATCCCACCCTTCTTAACAAATGTCCGATTGACGAGTACTGCTTGCCGACTGCCTACTACGTAGTCTCAGCCCTTGTGTCAGTGGCAGCTATCCAGCGAGAGGGGAGTCTGTGGGTGTTGACCCTTGGCAGGCCTACCTGTTTTCAGTCGTCTATGGAACCGCGAGTCTGGCCGAAAGGACGCTGCTGCTACCAGCTTCACTGCCACACTGAAGTAATCGAGTAAAACAGAAGTGATTTCTGGCGTTCCCCAAGGTAATGTTACACGCCCTCTGCTGTTCCTTACTTACATAAACGATTTAGGAGACAATATAAGTAGCCGTCTTTGGTTGTTTGCAGATGATGCTGTCGTTTATCGTCCGGCAAAGTCATCAAAAGAACAAAACCAATTGCAAAGCGATTTAGAAAAGAAATCTGTGTGATGCAAAAGTTGGCAATCGACCATAAATAATGAAAAGTATGAGGTCATCCGCATGAGTGCAAAAAGGAATCCGTTAAACTTCAGTTACATGATGAATCAATCAGATATAAAAAAAAACGTAAATTCCACTGAATACTTAGGAATTACAGTTACAAACAACTGGAATGAAGACATAGAAAATGTTGTGGGAAAGTCGAAATAAAGACTGCGTTTTCTTGGCAGAACACTAGAAGATGCAACAGATTTACTAAAGAGACTGACTACACAACGCTTGTCTCTCCTCTTTTGGAGTACTGATGTACCATGTGGGATCGTTACCAGATAGGATTAACGGAGTACACCAAGAAAATTAAAAAAAGAGCATCTCGTTTTGTATTATAAAGAAATAGGGGAGAAAGTGTCTCAGACATTATTTGGGGTGGTCATCATTAAAACAAAGATGTTTTTCGTTGTGGTGGGATCTTCTCAATCACCAGCATTCTCTTCCGAATTCTTAACTATTTTGTTCACGCCGACCTACGAAGGGAGAAACGACCGTCACAATAAAATAAGGGAAATCAGAGCTCACACAGAAAGATATAGGTGTCTGTTTCTTTTCTGTGCACTGTTCGAGAGTAGAATATTACAGAATTATTGTGATACTCGTTTGATGAACCCTCTGCCAGGCACGTAAGTGTGGTTTGCAGAGTATCCACGTAGATGTAGATGATGAGGTGTAAAGGCCGCTATCAACCTACGGTCTGCTGGACGTTTGACCTGCATGACCTGGATACTGTCCATTATCCACCTTAGAGTGGGTATGAACTGCTGCTTCTCATCCCATTCCTATGCCAACACCGATGCTGCTGGCTCCTGTCTCCTAACCCCTGTGTAGCAGCGAGTACTGCAGTTGGGCCTGGGGCGAGATTTCTTGAGTGCAAATCTTCGATGTCGACGAGAGCACTTTGGAGATCGATAGCTTGAGGCCGTTGTATTCTATGTTGAACGGCCGCCTCTGACACAGCAGCCACCACCTGTCGCTTCGCTGTGCTGGCGATACTGCAAAAGGAACACAAGCTGGCGTTCCACCACTGACAAGGCGCTACTCCGCCTGCCCAGCTGTTGGGCGGTTCTTCTAAGATAACCCTGTATGTCCTGTATTACTGTCTAATAAATGTGTTATTTTCAGTGACGTTCTCTCGATGCTCTCGAGCATAACTAGGATCTCACCACTCCACCCTGCCCAGCTTTCTCCTTATGAATGTAGGAATCTGGCAAAGAACCCCTATAATCCTATTGATTCTGGTAGCAATATACATGAAATGTTAAGTCCCATCTTATTTGTAACCCTGAGATAGGAGACAATTTTAATTGTGGCCATAAAGCGGCCATTAGTGTTGTTGTCCCACTGAGAAGAATGGCCGCTGATGCTAGCTTTACGCCATGGACTCCTACACCAGTTTATTACTTGAAGATAAAAGAATAAATTCAATTACATTCCTATCACTGGATGTGACATTGTCGAATACTCTCCAGTTAATAGTTTCATTAGCTAGTTGTGCACACCTATGAGAGGTAAATCAGTATTGGGCTTCGCTCCTGTACGATACTATAAGTAAGCACATGCAAAGATAGACCTACTCCATCTAGACGTAAATCCATAATCAAATCCTCAACTGCAGCTGCCTTCTCATCTCGTATACCACTGTGTGACACATGTGAATTAGCATTCGCTGCTATTCTTAACACTACTTGTTTCCCAGCTGCAGCCCTACATATCCATTTATTTGGCCCGGGTAGATAATATCGTCCCTATTACGGCAACATACATTTGTAACGACAGCACCTTATGTTGTAGGACACAAGCAACTCTATGAAAACTGTATATTCATTACAATGTTGTGATAACATAGTTGTCTTAATATTTGTATTTGTAGCTACTACTGTAGATATGTGATGCTTCCCTTTAACTACTAGCTGAAAGACATTGAGATAGAAGATCTCTTCTCTTCCTCTCTCCCCCACCCCTCCTCCCCGGGAGTATGGATCATGTTTGCAGATAACGTCGACTCCTCTTTCTTCCACTAGTCTTCTGAACTACTGTGATGAAGACGTTAAAGTCAAATAACGTCACACAAAAATGGCTGTGACCAGCTGAATATCGAATCCAAACCCTTGGAATTTCTTTGTAAAAAAAGAAAGAAATTTACAGCGTAACTTCCTGACGACAACCAGATCATCTGTACTACAATGTAGAAAGACAAGTCATTGTTATCAAACATCTCGAAAAGTACTTTAGCGCTATACTTCAGATCTTACATGGTACTCTAATGAACATGCAGATGAACGTAGGCTATACATTTTTGTAGTGTGTATAACACAGAACTATCTATACAGGGTGAGTCACTTGCCACATATCCGAAAGTATGATACTAACTGAAACGTTTGTGGGACAAATGTAGCATGGGACAACGGGGCCATAATATGAAGTTCATTTTTTGTTGCTAGGTGGGGTCGCGTCAGAGATATGGAGGTCAACTTTGTCTTTTTTTTTTTTTTTTTTTTTTTTTAATGGGATGCTATAGTTTGCTACTTATTTTCTGATTACGGCTATCGAGACGAATCCCATTATGTGTAACAATAAGGTCTTTCAGGTCAACGAAGGTCACAAAGGTGCCATGAATATCCATTTACAGAAGGTGTTCGAAGTGATGAGTATTGGTATCAATGCAGTGCTGCAATCTTCTTATCGTGGATTGAGTGGTATTCCTTATCACATCGGCAATTATCGTAGCACATGCTCTGACAAGTCTCTCTCGCATATCTTCAGGTCTAGTTGGAACGTCTTTATAAACAATGTCTTTTACGAATCGCCACAAGAAAAAATTCAGAGGCGTCAAGTCTAGCAAACGAGCCAGCCACGACACATCTCCTCCACGTCCAATCCAACGATTTGGGAATTGTCTCTGCAACTCATTTCTAGCCATCAGCGAAAAATGTGTTGGATACCCATCATTCTCATTCGCTTCATTCGACGATACTAGTCCTACCGTTCCCATTAATGTTGTATTGCGAAACCTTTGAATGGTGTTTACATGTCAAGGGCACGTTAGATCGATGCGCCGTATTCGGCGAATATTTACTATTTGCACGATATACGAGAGAGAATTGTTAGAGCATGTGCTTCGATAAGTGCCGAAATGATAAGGAATACCACTCAATCGATTATAAGAAGATTTTAGCACTGCATTGAAACCAATGGTCATCACTTCGAACACCTTCTGTAAATGGACGTTCATGCCACCTTTGTGGCCTTCACTGACCTTGAAAGACCTTACTGTTACGCATCATTGGATTCGTCTCGATAGCCGCTATCAGAACATAAGTACTAAACTATAGCATCCCATTTAAAAAAAACGAAGTTGACCTTCAAATCCCTGAAGCGAGACTGCCTAGCAACAAAAACTAACGTCATATTATAACCCCCGTTGTCCCATGCAACTTTTGTCCCACAAACTTTTCACCTCCTAACATACTTTCGGAGTTATCCTTGGTGGCGATAGTTTGTGACTCACCCTGTATAGTACATGCTGATTCACGAAGATGTGCAAATATTTTAGTAAGCTATTCTACAAGTAAAACTTAAAAAAAAGTTCATATAAAAGTAGATCCGCAAATTTTTAGTTATGAAGTAACGGATAATAAATTATTTTGCCCGAAATTTAGCATCTTCGCTAATATGAAGCCATCACATGACTGTGTGAGGTTAAAGTAAAGCACGATTTCCATTTATTTTCTTGTTATTGGTCTGGTGAATCTAATAAAACATGTCCCAGAAGTGTATTTGTAGTAGTTTTCCAGAACATCCAACAAAGCATTTGCGGACCTATGTTTATATGAAGTTTTTTTCTTTAGTTTTACTTGTAGAATAACTAAAATATATGCATATCTTCATGAATCACCCTGTATACAAAAGGTAAAATTAGTCACTAAATTATAGCCGGCCGGAGTGGCCGAGCGGTTCTAGGCGCTACAGTCTGGAACCGCGTGACCGCTACGGTCGCAGGTTCGAATCCTGCCTCGGGCATGGATGTGTGTGATGTCCTTAGGTTAGTTAGGTTTAAGTAGTTCTAAGTTCTAGGGGACTGATGACCTCAGAAGTTAAGTCCCATAGTGCTCAGAGCCATTTGAACCACTAAATAATCTTGAACAGCTTTTTACCGACTTACCTCAAATTTTTACATGATACTCTAATACACTTCACATTACTTATAACCACAATCGAGCCAGAAACTAAAGAGTCTCATTGATTACTTAGAGGGGGGAAAACGACTGCAGCTACGATAAATTCTATCTCAAACAGTTCTGTCATAAAAGCCATCATGTATAAGTAGGGGAACAAACCTAGTCTTGATGCAGTTAGCATTGTTGCCAAATTTATTCAAGATAATGCCTCTCCCTGGGTGGTGTCCCCACCTCCTCTCCCTGGGGTGCATATGTGGCAACATCTCACTGATGACATCACCAGCTCCACACCTCCTCCCTCACCAACTTCTCCTCCATTCCTACACTTCCCACCTCCCTTCCCCCACACCCCCCTCTCCCACTTAAGAATTGGTGGGAAGAAGACTCAGTCTGGACTGTTTAACATAGAATGTTTTAATATAATACTCACTTCTCTGATCATTTATCAGGAGATTGTCAAAATATGTAAATATAACAGTAAACTGGTACTGCCAATATTTACAGAATTAATGCATTGCCAGAATGAAACATAGTTATGCACCTATAATAAATTTATTACGTACAAAATACCTAATCTTGACTGATATGACCAGGTGCTGTCAAAATTGAAATCCAACAGACATTTTTACTTATGATGGTCTAACAGTCACTGTTACAGAAAGACAGTCATCTGTAGAATAGAAGTAGTTGTCCACTAAAAAGTCTTTCAAACTCTATTTAAACTGTACTTTATCTGAAACCAAGTTTTTAATGGTTGCTGGCAATTTATTGAAAACGTGTGTCATGAATATTGGACCCCTTTTTGGACCAAGGCAAATAAACTTAGGTGTTTATGCAGATCGTTCTTATCTTAGCACTGATTCTATGCCCTGAGCTATTGCTTTAAAATAAAGACATTATTTTAGACAGATTTCATTAAGGAATAAATATAGTGTGGAATGGTGGTTAGAGTACCTAATTCCTTGAACTGGTTTCTTGATGACATTCTTCAATGTACTCCACAAGTGAGTTTTATTACACGTCTTGCACTCTAAAAACTTTCGCTCAGTTTGACAAGTGACCCCAAAATATGATCCCATGTGACACAACAGAATGCAAGTAAGCAAAGTGCGAAAGTTTTTTTATATTTATATATCCTGCATCTGATATCATTCACATTTCAAATACAGACATGTTTAGTCGCTTCAGCAATTCTGTTGTATGCCTTTAATAAGTAAATGTATTATCAGGTTTTAATTCCACAAATTTAACACTATCAACCTGTTCTATCTGCATGTCTCCATATGTTATACACTTACTGAAAGGAAATCTCTTACAGGTTCTGAACTGCACACAGGGTGTCTTTCCAAAGTTTAGAGACAGTAAATTAGCTTTAAGTCATGTATTAACATTAGTAATAATTTGATCAGCAGCCATTTCTAAATCTGTACTTGACTTCCTATTTATTGCAGTGTTCCTATCATCTGCAAACAAATTAAACTTAGCATCTCACAATGTAACAGATGAAAGACCATTAATAGACACAAGAAAAAGCAATAGACCCAAGAAGCAACCTTGAGGAACACCACATGCTATTAATTCCGCACAATATGAAGACTGATTGTTTAGTCCACACCTATTTTGCAACAAGGATGTTACACTGCTGCTGGATCATCCTACAGCTGCCTACCCTCACCCACTTGTGAACTGGGAGAAAAAACGTGGTAGCGGAAGGTACTGTCTTTATTTTTGGGGGAAATGTGTTCAATTCATGAGGTGTTAGTACTGGACTGAGCGCAGTTTAATAAGTGTATTACCTGTAAGCATACAGCTGAGGACTGCGCCTATAGCCTCCTACAAGAAGAATGGAAGGAGGTGATAATGGAAAAGTGTAGGGAGAACACCTTTCAGCAAAAAATGGTGATGCAGCAGGATGAACTGGAGATGCATTTCGTAACTCATAGAGACTATCGTCTGCGCTGGAGCTGCTCGTGTTTTTTCAAATGGCCAGTAAATCCGCAGTGCAGGAGACAAATTCGTCCTGTTCCACTACCACAGACTGAATCAACCAGAAATGCTCACCTTGGTGTATGGGACTCGACTGACGACGCTTGAAACAGGTTTTGTTCCCTTTCTAGAACGATTGTGTCTATATGTTTACCCTGATGTGTGCCTAACGGGAAACTGTCCCACAGCGGCGGCCAGAAGAACTACCTCTTATCAACCTACAAGTGTATAGTTGCTGAGGCAGTTGCACACAGATACATGGTATGAAGCAAAATGGCAGCAAACTATCACTGAGGTGTAGGTAGAGTTGCCTCCTACCGACCTACAAATGTATACTGAGGAAGTTGTACACAGGCCCAAGGTAAGAATGGATAGGACACCAAACTGAGGTGTAGGAAGGCCAATAAACGCTGCCACGATTGACAGAAAGTGCTTCATTGCTGTGATTACACATCTAAATTGTTGGGAAAAGATCGTCACTCATAAACAGCGGATCATAATGCAACACACACATTGGGAATTAGGAAAAATCATTGTAATAACACATCTACCGCAAAAACCGATGACACAGGCTTCTCAGTTGTATATTACGTTCCGATTCACTTAGTGCCCTCCAGAGCCTTTCTGTGCTATTCACATACCATCCCTTAGAACAACGAATCCAATAATGCTACCCCTCGCTCGCTGATGACAACGTAATCTTCATGTGGGTCCCTGGTCACGTCAGAATGTCAGGAAATTAAGCTGCCGATGCTGTTGCCAAGGCTGCAGTCTGACTACCTAGGGCATTTAGCTATTTTGTCCCTTCATATGATCTCTGTGTTGCTGCACATAGGAAAATTATGTCACTGTGGCATGGACAGTGGTCTTCTCTATATGGGAAAAACTCTGGGAAATTAAACATGGTCGAAGGCTTTTTCCAGATCTAGGTGTTCTTCACCATACCATCGAATATATATATATTTTTTTTTTTTTGGTCATCAGTCTACTGACTGGTTTGATGCGGCCCGCCACGAATTCCTTTCCTGTGCTAACCTCTTCATCTCAGAGTAGCACTTGCAACCTACGTCCTCAATTATTTGCTTGACGTATTCCAATCTCTGTCTTCCTCTACAGTTTTTGCCCTCCACAGCTCCCTCTAGTACCATGGAAGTCATTCCCTCATGTCTTAGCAGATGTCCTATCATCCTGTCCCTTCTCCTTATCAGTGTTTTCCACATATTCCTTTCCTCTCCGATTCTGCGTAGAACCTCCTCATTCTTTACCTTATCAGTCCACCTAAATTTCAACATTCGTCTATAGCACCACATCTCAAATGCTTCGATTCTCTTCTGTTCCGGTTTTCCCACAGTCCATGTTTCACTACCATACAATGCTGTACTCCAGACGTACATCCTCAGAAATTTCTTCCTCAAATTAAGGCCGGTATTTGATATTAGTAGACTTCTCTTGGCCAGAAATGCCTTTTTTGCCATAGCGAGTCTGCTTGTGATGTCCTCCTTGCTCCGTCCGTCATTGGTTATTTTACTGCCTAGGTAGCAGAATTCCTCAACTTCATTGACTTCGTGACCATCAACCCTGATGTTAAGTTTCTCGCTGTTCTCATTTCTACTACTTCTCATTACCTTCGTCTTTATCCGATTTACTCTCAAACCATACTGTGTACTCATTAGACTGTTCATTCCGTTCAGCAGATCATTTAATTCTTCTTCATTTTCACTCAGGATAGCAATGTCATCAGCGAATCGTATCATTGATATCCTTTCACCTTGTATTTTAATTCCACTCCTGAACCTTTCTTTTATTTCCATCATTGCTTCCTCGATGTACAGATTGAAGAGTAGGGGCGAAAAGCTACAGCCTTGTCTTACACCCTTCTTAATACGAGCACTTCGTTCTTGATCGTCCACTCTTATTATTCCCTCTTGGTTGTTGTACATATTGTATATGACCCGTCTCTCCCTATAGCTTACCCCTACTTTTTTCAGAATCTCGAACAGCTTGCACCATTTTATATTGTCGAACGCTTTTTCCAGGTCGACAAATCCTATGAAAGTGTCTTGATTTTTCTTTAGCCTTGCTTCCATTATTAGCCATAACGTCAGAATTGCCTCTCTCGTCCCTTTACTTTTCCTAAAGCCAAACTGATCGTCGCCTAGCGCATTCTCAATTTTCTTTTCCATTCTTCTGTATATTATTCTTGTAAGCAGCTTCGATGCATGAGCTGTTAAGCTGATTGTGCGATAATTCTCGCACTTGTCAGCTCTTGCCGTCTTCGGAATTGTGTGGATGATGCTTTTCCGAAAGTCAGATGGTATATCGCCAGACTCATATATTCTACACACCAACGTGAATAGTCGTCTTGTGGCCACTTCCCCCAATGAATTTAGAAATTCTAATGGAATTTTATCTATCCCTTCTACCTTATTTGACCGTAAATCCTCCAAAGCTCTTTTAAATTCCGATTCTAATACTGGATCCCCTATCTCTTCTAAATCGACTCCTGTTTCTTCTTCTATCACATCAGACAAATCTTCACCCTCATAGAGGCTTTCAATGTATTCTTTCCACCTATCTGCTCTCTCCTCTGCATTTAACAGTGGAATTCCCGTTGCACTCTTAATGTTACCACCCTTGCTTTTAATGTCACCAAAGGTTGTTTTGACTTTTCTGTATGCTGAGTCTGTCCTTCCGACAATCATATCTTTTTCGATGTCTTCACATTTTTCCTGCAGCCATTTCGTCTTAGCTTCCCTGCACTTCCTATTTATTTCATTCCTCAGCGCCTTGTATTTCTGTATTCCTGATTTTCCCGGAACATGTTTGTACTTCCTCCTTTCATCAATCAACTGAAGTATTTCTTCTGTTACCCATGGTTTCTTCGCAGCTACCTTCTTTGTACCTATGTTTTGCTTTCCAACTTCTGTGATGGCCCTTTTTAGAGATGTCCATTCCTCTTCAACTGTACCGCCTACTGCGCTATTCCTTATTGCTGTATATATAGCGTTAGAGAACTTCAAACGTATCTCGTCATTCCTTAGTACTTCCGTATCCCACTTCTTTGCGTATTGATTCTTCCTGACTATGTCTTGAACTTCAGCCTACTCTTCATCACTACTATATTGTGATCTGAGTCTATATCTGCTCCTGGGTACGCCTTACAATCCAGTATCTGATTTCGGAATCTCTATCTGACCATGATGTAATCTAATTGAAATCTTCTCGTATCTCCCGGCCTTTTCCAAGTGTACCTCCTCCTCTTGTGATTCTTGAACAGGGTATTCGCTATTACTAGCTGAAACTTGTTACAAAACTCAATTAGTCTTCCTCGCCTTTCATTCCTTGTCCCAAGCCCGTATTCTCCTGTAACCTTTTCTTCTACTCCTTCCCCTGCAACTGCACTGCAGTCGCCCATGACTATTAGATTTTCGTCACGCTTTGCATACTGCATTACCCTTTCAATATCCTCATACACTTTCTCTATCTGTTCATCTTCAGCTTGCGACGTCGGCATGTATACCTGAACTATCGTTGTCGGTGTTGGTCTGCTGTCGATTCTGATTAGAACAACCCGGTCACTGAACTGTTCACAGTAACACACCCTCTGCCCTACCTTCCTATTCATAACGAATCCTACACCTGTTATACCATTTTCTGCTGCTGTTGATATTACCCGATACTCATCTGACCAGAAATCCTTGTCTTCCTTCCACTTCACTTCACTGACCCCTACTATATCTAGATTGAGCCTTTGCATTTCTCTTTTCAGATTTTCTAGTTTCCCTACCACGTTCAAGCTTCTGAGATTCCACGCCCCGACTCGTAGAACGTTTTCCTTTCGTTGATTATTCAATCTTTTTCTCATGGTAACCTCCCCCTTGGCAGTCCCCTCCCCGAGATCCGAATGGGGGACTATTCCGGAATCTTTTGCCAATGGAGAGATCATCATGACACTTCTTCAATTACAGGCCACATGTCCTGTGGATACACGTTACGTGTCTTTAATGCAGTGGTTTCCATTGCCTTCTGCATCCTCATGTCGTTGATCATTGCTGATTCTTCCGCCTTTAGCGGCAATTTCCCACCCCTAGGACAAGAGAGTGCCCTGAACCTCTATCCGCTCCTCCGCCCTCTTTGACAAGGCCGTTGGCAGAATGAGGCTGACTTCTTATGTCGGAAGTCGTCGGCCGCCAATGCTGATTATTTATCAAATTTTAGGCACTGGCGGGGATCGAACCCGGGACCGAAGACGTTTTGATTATGAATCAAAGACGCTACCTTTTTTTTTTTTTTTTCGTTCGTTGCATCTGCTCGGGGCGGACGTCGTAAGACATCCATTTAAGTTCGTTGTTGATCTGTTGACTCAGTTTTTTTATTACAGAGGGCACGTTACCCTCTGACCGAACACGCTGAGCTACCGTGCCGGCTCCCTATTAAGGAAATTACTCCTCTAAGTACAGTTTATGTGCTATGTGTACCAAAAAGAAAACTTGAGATACACGATATCGAAGCCATGAAACTCGAACTGGGATATATGGCCCAGACAACTGTACTTAGAAAAAGAAGAGGCAAATGCAGGTGTGTGAGCAGAGTTTCGTTTGGCTTTAAGTATCGTGTATGGGAAACCTGGTTATCACTGGGCGACTGTTAGCATTTACAATTAACAGTAATGGAAACCAGGCACTTGTGGAGTGCCGGCCGAAGTCAAGTGTATAGTCTACAAGTGTATAGTTGCTGAGGAAGTTGCACACAGATACATGGTATGAAGCAAAATGGCAGCAAACTATCACTGAAGTGTAGGTAGAGTTGCCTCCTACCGAGCTACAAGTGTATAGCTACTGAGGAAGTTGTACATAGGCCCAAGGTAAGAATGGATAGGACACCAAACTGAGGTGTAGGAAGGCCAATAAACGCTGCCACGATTGACAGAAAGTGCTTCATTGCTGTGATTACACATCGAAATTGTTGGCAAAAGGTCGTCACTCATAAACAGCGGATCATAATGCAACACACACATTGGGAATTAGGAAAAATCATTGTAATAACACATCTACCGCAAAAACCGATGACACAGGCTTCTCAGTTGTATATTACGTTCCGATTCACTTAGTGCCCTCCAGAGCCTTTCTGTGCTATACACATACCATCCCTTAGAACAACGAATCCAATAATGCTTCCCCTCGCTCGCTGATGACAACGTAATCTTCATGTGGGTCCCTGGTCACGTCAGAGTGTCAGGGAATTAAGCTGCCGATGCTGTTGCCAAGGCTGCAGTCTGACTACCTAGGGCTTTTAGCTATTCTGTCCCTTCATATGATCTCTGTGTTGCTGCACGTAGGACTATTATGTCACTGTGGCATGAACAGTGGTCTTCTCTATATGGGAAAAACTCTGGGAAATTAAACATGGTCGGAGGCTTTTTCCAGATCTAGGTGTTCTTCACCATACCATCGAATTTAAGTATTACCAAATGAGAGCTGGTTCTCAAAAACAATGTTTTCCCCACAAGTATTAAGGAGAGGAAGCAATGTATCAAACATAATGAACTGTTCGCTATTAAGGAAATTACTCCTCTAAGTACAGTTTATGTGCTTTGTGTAGCAAAAAGAAAACTTGAGATACACGATATCGAAGTCATGAAACTCGAACTGGGATATATGGCCCAGACAACTGTATTTAGAAAAAGAAGAGGCAAATGCAGGTGTGTGAGCAGAGTTTCGTATGGCTTAAAGTATCGTGTATGGGGAAATCTGGTTATCACTGGGGGACTCTTAGCATTTACAATAAACGGTAATGGAAACCAGGCACTTGTTGGAGTGCCGGCCGAAGTCAATACAACTGCATGTTCTGGGGGAGAGAGCGGACTGACGAAACGTATATACATCTTAATAGTGGAAGAAGGATGCATTATAATGACGTGGTGTCAAGACGGAAGTGCCAAACCCCCTACGCATCAACAATGCTGCGTAACATCAGACTATGATTGCTGTCCTACAAAGAGCTTCCCCTCGCTTACCCTCCCCCCACCCTGGCACCCCCCCCCCCCCCCACACACACATGCGGTTATGCATTGCAAGCCATAGAAATGAATGAACCCTGAAAGACGCAGAGTGTTGTGTAGTAATTTTGACCGTGTCCTAAGATTTTGAGGTCATAACACTCAATGAGGGCACTCAAGTCGTTCTGAGTGACATTTAAGTACTGGATCCTTCCAAGAAGGCCACTGAAGTCGTCACTACATGTTTTCAAACACAAAAGCACGTTTAGGTTGAGAACTGACTTTCTGGTATACATGCATCTTTAGGATCACACACACACACACAAAATGTTTCGACACTTAGCAGGGGTTGTCAGCAAAAGTGTACTGAAGAGCGACCACCCCCAGCAACCTCAACCACTGCTAGTCATGGCGTCCGCCCCTCTGGTGTGTGCAGCCCTTGGAGCTGCCTCTTTCCATCACAATATTGCATAAGCGCAAGACTGGCCATAATAGAACACAGCCAGCAGGTGGATCTCATTGTACCATCAGCAAAAGTTTAGGACAGGCCTGGTAAAGCAGTACCACTACCTACAGGTGGGGCCAACTGCATGCTGAAAACGATATATCATTGTCAGTCCAACATCGACCAAAGCAGATCACCTGCAGTGGATAGAACTCTTTGTGTGGCATTAGAACATGCCTAGAAAACCAGTATCCCTGCCAACAGGGGGAAGAGAGGAAAGGAAGGGCGGTTTTGGGAGGGCAGAGGGGAGGTAGGAGGGAGATAAAACTGGTTCTAAGCTGTTTAATATCTATCTACACATCGAGGTGAAGACACTTTTTAAGCAGCTATTGCACTTGTAGATCAGTAAGAGGCAAGTCTTCCAGCAGCGTGTATAGGACTGTTTTCCACCAATTACGAGTAGTATTGTGGACTACGAAATACAGCAAGGTGAAAATTTATACACTCGCAATCGGAAATGGGAACAAAAACCATTTCAAACGTCCTCAGTCTAGCCTCATGTAACAAGGTCAGAACGTCTGGTTGATTTAGTCTGGGGTAGTGGAATAGGACTCACTTGTCTTCTGCACTGTGGATTGATCAGCCATTTCAAACAACTCAAACAGCTCCAGCACAGGAAATAGTCTCTATGAGTTGTGAAATGCATCTCCAGTCGATCCCACTGCATCACCATTGTTTCCTGAAAATACTCCCCCTACACTCGTCTATTATCACCTCCTTCCATTCCTTGTGAAGAAGGCTATGGGTGCAGTCCTCAGCTGTATGCTTAGAGGCAATACACTTATTAAACTCCTCTCTGTCCAACACCAAATTCTCCTCAACTGAACACATTTCCCACCAAAAATAACGAAAATAAAGATATTATCTTCCACTCCAGCATTTTCTCCCACCAATTAACAAGTGAGGGAGGGCTGGGGAGGTGGAGGGAGAGGAGGGGGAATTGGAGGATGGGGGGGGGTGGGGAGTTACGGAGGAGGTAGGAGTGTGGGTGGTGATTTAATCAGTGTGATGTTGCCACATATATCACCCAGGGAGAGCCGCCATCTTGAATAAATTTGGCAGCAATGTTAACTGCACCAACTTTAACTTAGTTCCCCTACTGCCACATCAGATCAGTATCTACAGGACCTAAAGTTATCTGGGTCGAAATGATGCTTATTATTGCCCCACTACTGCCCACTACAACACATATCTTCAACCACTCCTTTACCACAAGTCTTATCCCTGAAGCCTGGCAACAGGGAGTAGATAAGTCAGAACCAAAAAAGAATGTTACTACAACACCCTCTGATTATCGAGCTACTTGTACTCTTCATGTATTGCACAATCTCTTAAAATGTGTAGTCCATGGCTAGCTAACAAACTACCTACCAACAAACAACCTACTAGACGAATATCAGTCATGCTTCCATGAACATTGTTGCACGGCTTCTATCTTAATAAAGGTAACAGATGACTTGAAGTTTGCCATGGATGCACAAGAGGCGACTATCATATGCTTCTTAGAGTTCAACAAAGCCTTTCTCACTGTCAACTTTGGCATTTCGCTTGCCAATGTTAGTGGCCTACATTTCTCGCCAAGTGCTGTGCAATGAATGGTTTCGTCCATACCTGACGGTCTCGTCAGGAATGCGTCATGTCTGGCACCATAAAGTCATAGTACAGGCTGCTAGTATTGCCCCCCCCCCCCCCTCCCTAGGGTTTGGTATTAGGTTCTATGCTCTTTTCATTATATGAAAATGATGTGCCCTCGGTTTTGTCCTACTGGAAATGTATGCTGATGGCCTATTGCTGTATCTAAATGCAAAACCAATATACCTGAAGACAGCTATCGAGAATCTCAGTACAGACATGTGTGCGCTATCAAATTGGGCGTAGGATATAGAATTAAAGCTCAGCCCATCCAAAACCCAAGCGGTAACGGTTGGTCATTCTAGGCTCATTAGCCCAAAATACAAAGAATCCCTACCATATTTAGCCCTAAACGGAATAAATAGTGGCTTTCTCCTTCAGCAAAGATTCTAGGAGTCTAAATTTGACTGGGCACATAGCTGCAATGAGCACGAAGGAATTAGCATCTCTCCATGTACTACAAAATTACATAAAGCTCTTTCCTCGTGGCTCAAAAAAACAAACTTGTACCAACACTTATACCTACAATTGTTAATTACAGCGATGTTATCCTGCCAAGCCTTTCTGAGATAAGCTATCGGCACATGTAATTGGTAATGAATGCCTTTGTTCGTTGTGTCTGTATTGTTCCAGTCTTTGATAATATTTCACCATCACATGCACAGCCATCCAGGCCGCTTGCAGACAAGCAGACAGTTCTGTTCCCTTTGTCTTCTCTACTGTCTTACAAACGAACACTATACCTCATTTCTCTTCTCGACCTTAACCTCTTGTCTGAACAACATGGCAGAAATACCCGTTCTCATCATAAATCCCTTCTGTCCCATACCATTGTTCAGCCACTTTCTCGAAGTCCTTCTCAGCAGCACGAACCAGGCTCTAGAATAACCTACCGCATTATACTAGAAAACTGAACATCAGCTCCACGATCAGAAGACAGTTAATAATATATCTACCAAAGCAACAATAATGATTGTCGCTGTATTCACTCGTAACCCCCATACATCCTTCTTTCCAACCAGATCTTCGTCACTTCCCAGTATTCTTAGCTGGTGCAGTCCTTAAATTTCAAAAATGGTTCAAATGGCTCTGAGCACTATGGGACTTAACATCTGAGGTCATCAGTCCCCTAGAACTTAGAACTAGTTAAACCTAACTAACCTAAGGACATCACACACATCCATGTCCGAGGCAGGTTTCGAACCTACGACCGTAGCGGTCGCGCGGTTCCAGACTGAAGCGCCTAGAACCGCTTGGCTACAACGGCCGGCCCTTAAATTTCCTTTTACCAGAACACGCTATATCAGAAAACATTTATTTTGTACACCTCTAAATTCTTTTTATATCTGCCACAATCATTATTGTTATTATTTACATTTCTATTCTTATTATTATCAGCACTATTAATGGCAGCAGCAGCTGCCGATATTTCCTTTATCAGTTCATAGTCAGTATTATTTTCTTACATTGTCACTGTTCATACTAAAATCATTTTCGTGCCTTTTGTCATATTAAAATTGTTATTTTTTAGGTAATTATGACTTAAAAAACCAATTATACGTGTGAAACCTTGGTCCGATGTAGCACACGGCCTGATGGCCCTAATCAGATCGGAATACATAAATATATAAATAAATAAATGAACTAATGAAAATTCTGATGGACGAAGGCTATTTATTTTTATAATATCTGTCATATTTAACTACATATGTAATATGTAAAGGGAAAACGTTGTTTCGAAAAATTTGGAAAAATTCGTGCACAATTTACTTCAAAATTTTACACGATACCCTAATAAACATTAGGGTGGACATGGGCTATATAATTTTAATATATGCATAATATATATGTAATATATAAATGGTATATGTTATTACCAAAAATTTCGAAAAGTTCTTTACCGGTTTACATCAAATTTTTGCACGATGTTCTTATAAACATTCGGGCGAATATAGGCTAGACATTTTTTCTAGACATCAATGTACAGGTTTTCTTTTAAAACCGACTGCGAGAAACAAATCTAATCCCTACATTTGCACAGCCCACCATATATTCAGTTTCAGCTACAATAGGAGGGTACGTAAACCGTTAGACAAATGATTTCTCCCATGTAAATTGTTTCTCCTTACATATATTTTCGAACATAAATGCAATACACAATAATGTGGCGTTTTATTTTCTTCCTTGCTGTCGGTTTTACAGGAAACAGGACAGTTATATTTATGGATTATCGGCTTATGATTAGAACACTACAAAGGAATATGAATCGTCCGAAACTTTTTAATCCTGTCAATTTAAAGATTAAAACAATGCGAAATACTGTCCATAAAGCTACTATCCTCACAGACCAGTAGCTGGAGAGACGTCTCTCGTCGCCGGCCAGTGTGGCCGAGCGGTTCTGGGCGCTTCAGTCTGGAACCGCGCGACCGCTACGGTCGCAGGTTCGAATCCTGCCGCGGGCATGGATGTGTGTGATGTCCTTAGGTTAGTTAGGTTTAAGTAGTTCTAAGTTCTAGGGGACTGATGACCTCCGATGTTAAGTCCCATAGTGCTCAGAGCCATTTGAACCATTTTGAACGTCTGTCGTCCCCCATATGCCAATGGTCCCAACCGATTTATTCATTCATTTGAAGCGACTTCAGTTGCCTACCAAGGTTTCGTTTGCAGTAATAATAAACAAGGCCCAATGTCAGGGAAAGGGGTAAGAGGACAGAAAGGGGGGCAGGAAAAAGACATAGAGATGGGGAAGGAGGAGATGTGTAGAGAAAGGGGGAGAAAGTGATGCACAAAGAGAGTGATGGAAGAGGAGGAGACTGACAATGAGAAGGAGAAGGTGATGTACGAAGAGAAAGGAACTAAGGAGTTTAGGATTTATACCTAATTCCCACACATAAACAATGTGTTCAAAAGTATCCGGCCACTTGGCTGAAAATGACTTACAAGTTCGTGGCGCCTCCATCGGTAATGCTAGAATTCAATGTGGTGTTGGCCTTGATGACAGCTTCCACTCTCGCAGGCATACGTTCAATCAGGTGCTGGAAGGTTTCTTGTAGAATGGCAGCCCATTTTTCACGCAGTGCTGCACTGAGGAGAGGTATCGATGTCGGTCGGTAAGGCATGGGATGAAGTCTGCGTTCCAAAACATCCCAAAGGTGATCTATAGGATTCAGGTCAGGACTCTGTGAAGGCCAGCCCATCACAGGGATGTTATTGTCGTGTAACCACTCCGCCACAGTCCGTGCATTATTAACAGGTGCTTGATCGTGTTGAAAGATGCAATCGCCATCCCCCAATTGCTCTTCAACAGTGGGAAGCAAGAAGGTGCTTAAAACATCAATGTAGGGCTGCGCTGTGATAGTACCACGCAAACCAACAAGGGGTGTAGGCCCCTCCATGAAAAACACGACCACACCATAACACCACCGCCTCTGAATTTTACTGTTGGCACTACACACGTTGGCAGATGACGTTCACCGGGCATTCGCCATGCGCACACCATGCCATCGGATCGCCACATTGTGTACCGTGATTAGTCACTCCACACAACGTTTTGCGACTGTTCAATCGCCGAATGTTTACGCTCCTTACATCAAGCGCCGCGTCGTTTTTCATTTACCGGCCTGATGTGTGGCTTATGACCAGCCGCTCGAACATGAAATTCAAGTTTTCTCACCTCCTACCTAACTGTCATAGTACTTGCAGTGAATCCTGATGCAGTTTGGAATTCCTGTGTGATGGTCTGGATCGATGTCTGCCTATTAACGCATAGCGACCATCTTCAATTATCGGAGATCTCTGTCAGTCAACAGACGAGGTCGACCTGTACGCTTAGGAGTGTGGATATCTCGCGTATAGACGTATGACACAAGTGACACCTAATCACCTTACCACGTTCGGAGTCCGTGAGTTCCGCGGTGCACCCCATTCTGCTCTCTCATGATGTCTAATGACTACTGAGGTCGCTGATATGGAGTACCTAGCAGTAGGTGGCAGCGCAATGGCCCAATGTGAAGAACGTATATTTTTGGAGGTCTCCGGATACTTTTGACGACATAGGGTATTTAACAGTTACGAAACCTTGCTGGGTTCACTAGTTGATACATAAGTGCGATAATAATGCGAAATTTGTCATTAATCCACTGATGCAGCGTACGCAATCTGTGTTTTTATATTAGTTAGTTTGTTTATTCAGAATACTGTGAGTTTGTGCTATGAGAACTGTAACTCTTAAATGCTATGTTATCCTGGAACGTGGGAGATTTTAACAGCGGGGGAGGCATGAACAGCGTGTTATATTCAGCAGTCACACGAATTAGCAACAAAGCGAGGTGGCGTAGTAGTTTCAGCACTGAAATTCCATTCGGAAAGAGGTAAATTTAAATTCCCGTTTGAATGGCAATACCTAAGATAAAATCCTAGCTTTTCACAATCTTAGGTGTCAGAAATCGAAGTTTTGGTGTTTGCTGCCGTACGTCTCTGAGGTCATTGTAAGTAAACGCTTTATTGGGATCGGTTGAGCATAACTGGACAACTCAAACGACTGAACAATAGTTGAGGGAACCAATGATCAGGGCTTGACATTGGCCCGTTAGAGTCTATTAATGTGTTCTGGCATAATTTTTGTACAACGAGATAAAACTGAACCGAATCACAAAGTGCTTAGAAAGAGAATAACGACAGAAGCTTAACTGTCTCATGTGCCAATTATTGAGATTCAATTATTGTGCTTGGCAATGTGTTTTCACAGGAATTATGCGCAAGTTATTTAAAAGTGCTTCTATGTTCTAGCTTCTAATTACAGAAATTGCACCTTTTCTGTGAATGTCACGGAACACTATGCATTTTCAAAACAAACAAAAAAATGCTTGGTAAATCTTCGAAATAATTGGTTCTGCAGGAATAGTGCTGTAACTGCAAGCACACTAACGAGCAGACCACAAGTCACAAAGGCGTCTTTGTGACAAACTCTCAAAGTTTAAGAAACGGTAGTAAGTTTTTCTGCTTAGTATGCGTGTAAAACGAGTGATAGCTCCATCTCTATAGATTGAATTTGAGACGATGTGTTCTGAAGAAGAGCACTTAAAGAACTTGCGGCTGAAGTTCAGACACGTTTAAGGTGTCCCAGATAAGTTTTTACAAAGTCAAATGGTACGAGATAACAGAGTTCCACTGCGACTCAGTAATAAAACCACGAAACTTCTGGCGAAGAACAAGAGTCAGAGGTGCTGGCTCCAACTTAACTCCCAGAACGGTGTCCCGGGTTCGGTTCCCAGCGGGGTAAGGGATTTTCACCGGCCTCGAGATTACTTGGTGGTTGTGTTGTCCTCAAAATTTCATCATCATTCATGAAAGTGGCGAGATTGGGCTCAGCAACGATTGGGAATTCGTACGGGCGCTGATAACCGCGCAGTTGAGCACCCCAAAAAACCAAACATCATCACCATCATCCAGCTTAACCATACGCTTACAGATAAAGCAAAATTAATCGGAATAAATAAAGCAAACATTCATTAACTTCTAATACCAAGTTGCAAATACCAAATGTCTGATATGTAAAATCAGCAATCAGTTAAAAGGTTAAAAGTGTATGGGCACCTGTGTGGAACGAAATACGTTGAAGCGCCAAAAAGCTGGTATATGCACGCGTATTCAAACACAGAAAAATGTAAATAGGCAGAACACGGCGCTGCGGTCAGCAACGACTATATAAGACAACAAGTACCTGGCGCAGTTGTTAGATCTATTACTGCTGCTACATTGGCCGATTACCAAGATGTAAGTGAGTTTGAACATGGTGTTATAGTCGGCTCACGAGCGATTGGACACTGCAGCGATGAAGTGGAGATTTTCCCGTACGACCATTTCAAGTGTGTACCGTGAATTTCAGAATCCGGTAAAACATCAAATGTCCAACATCACTGCGGCCAGAAAAAGATCCTGCAAGAACGGGACCAACAACGACTGAAGAGAATCGTTCAACGTGACAGAAGTGCACTCCTTCTACAAACTGCTGCAGATTTCAATGCTGAGTCATCAACAAGTGTCATCGTGTGAACGATTCAACGAAACATCACCAATATGGGCTTTCAGGACCGAAGGCTCACTCGTGTACCCTTTATGACTGCAAGACAGAAAGCTTTAGGCCTCGTCTGGGCCCGTCAACACCAACACTGGGCTGTTGATGACTGGAAACATGTTGTCTGGTCGAACGAGTCTAGTTTCAAATTGTATCAGGCGGATATGAAGACCACCTCATGAATCCATGGACCCCGCATGTCAGCATGGGACTGTTCAAGCTGGTGGAGGCTCCATAGTGGTGTGGGGCGTGTGCCATTGGAGTGACATGGGACCCTTGACAGGTGACACATACATACTGATCACCTGCACCCATTCATGTTCATTTCGCATTCCGACGGACTTGCGACACCCTACTCGTCCAATATGATACAGAGTGGCTCCAGGAACACTCTTCCGAGTTTAAACACTTCCAATGGCCACCAAACTCCCCAGACATGAACATTATTGAGCATATCTGGGATGCCTTGCAACTTGCTGTTCAGAAGAGATCTCAACATCCTCTTACGGATTTATGTACAGCCCTGCAGGATTCATGGTGTCAGTTCCCTCCAGCACTACTTCAAACATTAGTTGACTGCACGTCACGTCGTGCTGTGGCACTTCTGCGTACTCGTGTGGGCCCTACACGACATTAGGCAGGTGTATCAGTTTCTTTGTCTCTTCAGTTTACGAGAAATTACATTTTGGCTTTTTTGCCAACATGTTGTCTCTAAAGAGACGTTTACCTTCATTTGAATATTTTTCTTATGAACGATTCAGGTATAACAGGAGTGTAACGACTGGTAAATTTTGTAAAAATCATAAATTCTTCTTTGGTACTCTAGTAAATTTGGAGCAGATCGGGCAAATATAAACGATGCGTTTTACGGTAGATTTCTGAAACAAAACACCCTCCCTCATCATTATAATTAAAAATAAATTTCTTGTCTATTTAAGCACGATTCAAAAAGCCGGTGTTCAATATTGTGGGGATATATCAATACCTCTATTGGAACTAGGTTACTGAAATCACTTTTAGTTCAAATTTAAGCTTTCTACTGTGTCTAAATACGTTGCCTACAAAAAACAGAACGGATTTCGACAATTCTTCCTTTATCATCTTCTCTGTGTTAATACGTGTGTTTACTCTCTAATGCATGTGATCAGACTGACTGTTTTAGCTGCTCACTTATATTTGATTGCCTCATTGGGTGGTATACACATGATATAACGGTAGCCCGCGAACCATTTCTATGCATGATATATGCATGTATGTATGTGTCTATGTTAACCGGGGACCTGGAAACGACAGAGGGGCTCCGTCCCAGCCGCAGCCGCAATAGTCCACAACCCCACGACGACTACCGCGGTCCACTTCACCCCTCCGCCGCCCCACACCAAACCCAGGGTTATTGTGCCGTTCGGCCCTCAGTTGAGGCCAAGCAACAATCACGCCAGTGGCGGCATCCTTCTTCACCAAAGCCATGGAAATTCAAACAAACACAGTCTACTGGTAGAGTCGTGACGGCCATTTTATGGGATCGAAAAGGGGTATTGTTGGTCACTTCATGACCGCTGGGGCCACAATTAACGCTGACAGGTACTACGAGACTCTGAAAAAACTCAAACAGGCAATTCAGAACCGGAGAAGAGGAATTTTGAGCAAGGGCTTACACATTCTCCATGACAACGCCCGCCCACTCATCGCTCGGCAAACCGTTGTTCTCCTGCTACAGTTTTAGTGGAACCTAATCATCCACCTACCCTATAGTCATGACTTTGCGCCCAGTGACTGTCACCTGTTCCCTCGGTTAAAAGAACATTTTGGCGGAAAGCGATTCAGCTCCGACGACGATGTGAAAGAAGAGGTTCATAACTTTCCGAACAGCATGGCGGCGAGCTGGTATGGCATGGGCATACAAAAACTGCCACAGCGTCTACAAATATGCATCGACATAAATGGTGATTGTGTCAAAAAATAGCTAAATTGTTCAAGCTGTAAACTGATGTAAACCATTGTAGAAATAAACAGGTCTATGTACTTACAAAAAAATAGAAGACCTTCCTTTTCGAATTACCCTCGTATATGCATAATTACCTTCAGAAAATATCAGCAGTGGCGAGCTCGTTGTACCTGGGGAAACAATTTCCGAATAAGTATACAGAAACTGCACGTTTCAAACTCCAGAGCTGGGCAAATACTGGTAGCCAGAGATGAGTGAAGAGCGTTGTATTAAGCGTAAACAGACTAGGCAATCAGTAGTATCTCTTTAAAGCATTGTCATAACAGCACCTGAAGTTAGTCCCGCTTGGGTGCCTCACAGCGACTTTTATTGCAGACGGCAGCCAGGGAGACGCGTAATTACAATCAAAAGGCAAGCCGGGTAGCTACTTGATTAAAAAGGCTCCAGCATTACATCTCACAAAATGACTGTGACAGCTGAAGGGAACAGCAAGTCATTCTCCTCAACGGCATCAAAAGGAAAATATTGCGAGAAAAACTGCACGGGAAAACAATGGAGCATGCGCTGTCTCCAGTTGTTCCAGCATTCGCAAGTATTTTTTCTTGTAGACAAATGTATTTGAAAGCGAAGCCAAAGATGCTATCGGCTTTGGTGGTATTTGTGTACATGGCTGTCGCTAATATTCCTTAACTTGCTAGCATTTATAGTTTTATAGTGTTGTTTGTTATTCAGCTTGTTTCAGCTACAAGTAAAATACCTAAATAGAGATAACACGTTTGTATTAAAACCTGAGATTTTCTGAGGCTACAATAACATGAGGCAAGATAAAGACTTAGGAACAGTCTGCCGTTACTTGTCTTTTATGATAGAACACGGCAGTCATAGGGCAAATTAGCCACATGTCTGCGCAAGAAGCGAGCACACATGTAGCAATAAATACACATATGAATCCATCCTGTGGCATTGCCTAATGTTTAGGCAGTAGTTTCGCCGATAAAGATTGATAATGTGCAACTGTTCGTGAATACTGGATCAGTCACACACCTGACGTAGGCGCAATACCATTGCTGCAAGTCTTTAAAACTTTTAACACACAAATCATATTACTGCTCTAGCAGAAATCGTCTTTGCCATATACTTATTTCAGCTATAACACCTTTCAATGTAGTTAACACATTTGCATTAAACCTATAATACTCATATGGATGTTCTGTTCATGTTAAACCAACTTATGTCGTACGATTTACTGTGGTTACTTTCATATAAACCTAAATAGCTTGTTCTACTAGTCTTCAATAAGTATTACGAAGATACATGTGTTTTAAATGTCAGTTAGGTTAGTACCGAGACGGTTTCTTAGAGCTACTTACTTTAGAAGTTAAAAAATAGCAGTCACTGCACAAAATTACTATGTTTCTGCAAAAAAAAAAAAAAAAAACTCAGATGTAACGAGAAGTACATGTGTAACTCCATCCGACGAGATCTTCTCATACTGAGGTGCTTCTACTGGTGTTAAGGTGGGTTTTTATTGGCGAACTTTCACCTAACGCCTCCTCCTCCTTTCTCAGGCTTGAGAAATGCCTTGCCATTCGAAGAGTAATAGGCTCCTCGTCCATAGCCCAACTGTTTATGTGTTTGTGAAGCCAATATGCAAATATCAAAATATCACTGCACACCTTTACTGCACTTTACCACTAGAAAATTTTATGAAAACAGGTGCTTATTGATTCCAGCAACTGGTGAATGATCTTAGAAACTAACAACTTAAATGTCACTCTCCTCATTTAACATTGCGATACACTACCAGTAGTTTACCAGTGACCTGTTACAATATGGTTTAAATTTCCAATTTTTCGATTTGTCATAAGAAAAACAATCCTCATGCTGAAGACCACCTTGAAAACAGCAGTGGTTTGCTTGGCTTTAATATGTTGAAGTAGGTGTGCCTTAGACTTTTGACAGGTTTATTCAACTATGCCTATATACGGACGTACCGTTTGACGTGGTTTCTGTGCCACAGTGCAGCTTCGCATGTATCACATACAAAAACCACTGCCAGAGGTGAAAGGAGTGAAAAATGGCAGATAATATTCTTGGACCAGTTGGAGTTTGAATCTCATATCTTTGAAATTGCAGTCTGACACCCACTGAGCTGCCGTGCCATTCCCAGTTTCTTGTTATGATACATTAGACAGAATATACAAGGTGTAAATTTTATGTTCATAAACCAGAATAACTCGAAAAATAAGCTTCACACGAAAAAATGTGTAGTATCCTAAGTTGATTATTTTCGAGGGGGACATCTGCTGGTGCTAAAATTAGCCCGCCACCCTACCCCCTGGAGGTGGAGCGGGAGGCAACATTAAAATTTCAAATGAGATCCCCATTTTTTATTTCAGAATCAGATTCTACATAAAAAACTACGTACATTTTGTCTTTAACATTTGTTTTGATTCTTGGTAGTTGGCGCTGTAATTCAAGAACATCCATGTTCTCATTGTTGCTTGGGAAATGGTTATGGACAAATAAAAAATACTTATCTACTTCGTCAATTTTGATTCGCTAAAACTAAAATTCTCCCTCTCTCCCCATAGGGTGGGAATTGAGAGAGAGGAATTAGAGTTTAACGAATGTTAACCCAAATATTAAATTAATATTTAATAAATTAATATTAAATTTGAGTTTTACAAATGTTGACCCAAATATTAATCCATGAGAATATGGATTTTCTTGAATTACAGCGTCAGTTAGCATGAATCAAAACAAATGTTTAAGACAAAATGTACATACTTTTTATGTAGAATCTGAGTCTACAATAAAAAATGGGGGCTCCCATTTGAAATTTTAAAGTTGCCTCCCGCCCCACCCCCCAGAAAGGCTGGGGTGGCGGTCGAATTTTAGTACCGGCAAATGTTCCATTCTAAAATAATCAACTTCGGATTTACACATTTTTCGTGTAAAGCTTATTTTTCGAGCTATTCTGATTTGTCAACTTAAAATTTACACCCTGTATTCTGGTAAGTGATTCAGTCGATGTGGAGGGCAGGGACACTGCACACGTCGAGCAAGTGGTCGACTTTACTATGTTTCGCACATAATAACAGCCTTGAGTATGCACAAGGCCTTCATAATTGTGCCTGAGACATTGCCTCAGAAATAATTTGAAAATAGCTTCAATTCTCCTGTTCGCACCAGGATTTCTGGGGCGCAAATGGTGCTTATCGCCGCAGATAATTTGTTTGGGATGGCTGAGTAAAACTGAGACACCTTTCCCGGCTAATGAAAGATGCTGCGGAAGCCAATTTGTTCGGTTCAGCCAAGCGAAGTTAGATCGGTAGCTACCTCCTGCAGCCGCAACTGGAAATCCCATCCTAAATATTCTCTGTTGGGATCCCCACTGCCTCAATACCAACTCCCTTGTTATTTCGTTGATATGAACATGGCCCTAAAATGGGTCCGATTTCGAACTGTCGGTTCTACCTGCCGGATTTAAGAATCAAAAATATAAAAACTCACTGTATGTAAAACCAACTTATTACTGTTTAGCCCTTACAACGAGCGCTACTAGAGCCTTGTGTTTACTTGCTGAATGCATGACAATACTAGCAATCCACCATTGATCACATGTTATTTAACTAAAATGTGCATTCAGACAGCAAATCCCATCTACAAAAGGGTTTTTTATAAAAAATCTGATGATACATAATCAGGATGAATTATTTATGTGCTACAACAGCCGAACGTGAATTCTGATACCACCTCTTTTGAATACATACTGCTCTTTGCATATGCATATACAAGATGAATCAACGAAGACTTGCCAAAACTTGATTTTTGTAAACAATGACACAATATGGTTCATGAAAAACGTAAGTAAAATGATGTTTTTGCACTAAAGAGAACTATTTTACAATGTATATATATATCAAATGCACCCACCCCAAAACAATATTTTATTTATTTCCTTTTCGCTGCCATGTTGCCTTGAATATGTCTGTTACTTCACACAACAAGTTTTGAATATGATAAATAAAGAAATGAATTTTCAATAGTCCCGTGTGCAGTTTGCTGGCCTCCCATCGGGCGCCTCCCCAGATGGCGGATAGGGGAATGCTCTTCAGATATGGTGAGTACCGGGGAAATAAAATATCCGGGGTGGACCAAAACTAGCAACTGCTGCCTTGTGGTATGATATTGGCTTATCAAAGGCTAAAGGAAGAAAACCTTGAGTAAAAATTACCTGGACCTCCGGGTTGGGGGTTGTGCAGTGGGCCAGCTCCTCACACACATAAAAACATAAAAATGCTAAAAAACCGAATAGTAAGCCTCGGAAAAATTGGAACTTTCGACGACGAACTGGCGATGAGAAACGGAAAATGGTGTTTGGATGCTGGAATGTGCAAGGTATTTCCAACTAAAAGAAATTTACTACCTGCCGAACTTGACATGTTCAACATGGATGTTGTCGTACTCTCTGGAACAAAGAAGAAAGGCCAAGGAGAAGAAGAACTGGATAATTATGTACATATCTGGAGTGGAGAATCAAAAGCAGTAAGAGCCAAAGCAAGAGTCTCCTTTATGATAAAGAAATCATGGAAAGAAAGAATCACAAATTGGAGATTCATCAATCAACGTATTATAACTGTTGAAATGACATTATTTGCTAGGGAAGTTGCGATTATTGGCGTATATGCACCCACGAACGACACAAAAGACAAGGAGAAAGACCCATTCTGGGCCACCCTCAGGGAGACTATTGAAAAAATCCCAAGAAGAAAGGAGCTGATTAACATGGGAGATCTGAATGGAAGGGTAGGAATTAGAGACTCCTGTAGAATAGTAGGAAAACATGGAGAGGACGAATATAATGACAATGGGGAACGATTGATTGCAATTTGTGAACAATTTGATCTAAAAATTACCAGCACATTTTTCAAACATAAGGACATTCATAAATATACTTGGCAACAGAACACCAAAGAACTTCGTTCTATAATAGATTATATTATCATTGGGCAAACAAGTAGTTGCAAGGCAGTAGACGTCAGATCTTATAGAGGAGCCCAGTGTGGATCAGACCACTATCTAGTAAAAATGAAGTCTTTCTGGCCATGGAAGAATGCAAGGAATGATACAAGTAACATAAATAAAACGAACGAGACTGAGAAAGATGAAAATTTAGCTTTTAATATTGACAGCCTACAAGACGAAAGTATCAGAACACTCTTTGCGGCCAGGATGGAAAGGAAACTGGTTGAATCATTTGAAGGAAGTCCAGAGGAAATATATGACTATATAAAAACTAATGTGAAAATCATAGCAACAGAGGTGTTGGGTAAAAAAGATAGCAACCACAACCGTGCAGCAGAGTGGTGGTCAGAGGAACTAGAGGTCTTCGTTAGAGAAAAATTAAATGTGTTCCTTTAGTGGTTGAATGATAAATCAGAAGAAACAAGATCAATATACAAGGAAAATAAGAATGAAGTGATGAAAAAAACAAGGATGGCAAAAAATGAAGCATGGGAAAGAACATGTGCCAAGGTGAATGGCAAACTAGGATTTGGGAGAGCAAAAGAAGGATGGTCAGTATTAAAAGGATACAAAAAGCAAAACTAATCTCCGACTGATAACACAAAAGGAATGGGAAGAGTATTTGCAAAAATTATTAAATGACGACAGAGAATAATATCTAGGAGAAGGAACAGTGGAAGAAAAAGGACATGTAGATGATGAGATCCAGATTTTAGAAAGTGAAGTACTTCAGGCGTTGAGAAAAGGAAAGAATGGTAAATCACTGGGACCAGGCAATATCAATCTGGAGTGTCTGAAATATGGTGGTGACAAAATTGTGAAACTGATAACACAGCTCTTCAACAAAATGATACATGGAGATTCAGTACCCAACTAGATGAAGCTAGGTTACATTAATACAATGTTCAAGAAAGGGGATCGCAAAATTTGTTCAAACTATCGAGGAATTTGTGTAACAAACACATTAATGAGAATTTTTGCGAAAGTAATTAAAAACGAACTGGAAAAAAATTTTAGAACCCAAGAAGAACAATGTGGATTCACGGCTGGGAGATCATCTGTAGACCATATTTTCACATTACGAGAGATTTTAGAGAAACAGGGAAAAATCAAAAAATATAGGATTAATTTTCATAGGTCTAGAAAAAGGGTATGATACTGTTCCAAGAAAATTAATTTAGAGAGCACTACATATGGCAAACATAAACCCTTCCTTGATTAAAATAGTACAACAGATGTATAAAGATAACATTCCCCAAGTGAAAGTTGGTAATAAACGTTCACAGAAATTTAGAACAAGCAAAGGCCTTTTACAGGGCTGTCCCATGTCACCATCATTATTTAAAATCTATATAGATATTAGCCTTAGAACATGGTCTCGTACATGTAATAGTATAGGATTAGAAATAAGAGATGGAGTTTACCTGCATCATTTATTGTTTGCTGATGATCAAGTAGTCGTAGCACAAGATGGGGAGGATGCTAAGTATATGTGCAATCAACTAGCAGTAGCATACAAAACTTGGGGTTTGAAGATTAATTACCAAAAAACAGTATACTTGACTAATGATGCAGATGAGCTATACATTGAAGGAAAGAAAATCAAAAAGATAAACACTTTCTGTTATTTGGGATCCAGTTTAGAAATCGAGGGAAAATCAGAGTCAGAAATCAATAAAAGAATTAGTAATTGGGATGCTTAACTCAGTCATATGGAGCACAAATGTAATGAACAGAACTAAAAAATTAATGTGCAAATCCATATTAGAGAGTGTGGTTCTGTACGGAACGGAGACCTGGACAATTAACATGAAGCACATTAAAAAATTGCAAGCTCTAGAGATGGACTTCTGGAGAAGATCGGCAAGAATCTCCAGGAAAGAAAAGATAAGGAACACCGAAATAATAAGGGGAATCGAAATAAAAGAAAGAATATATGACGTAACGCATAGGAAGAAATTACAGTGGTACGGGCATGTACGACGAATGGAGAAAACCAGAATACCAAAATTGATACTGGAGTGGGGACCGGGGGAGAGAAGAGGAAGAGGACGACCTATGACCACCCGGCTCCAAAATGTAAAGCACACAATGAGGAGAATGGGTGCAGAGGGAGAGGACACACAAGATCGAAACACCTGGAGGAATATTTTGAACATATAGTTTAAGAACGTTTATTGTTTGTATTGTAATTTCCAAGTAAATTATTATGTTGGATATAAGCCTCTGTAATGAGGAAAAGCTCAAAATAATAATAAATAATAATAACAATTTTCAGTAGTTCATAGTTTTCGCTACTATGGTTTGTTTCATCTTGTTAGATACTGTCGGTACTTATATATATGTGACTATCAAACTTTGCCTGACTACTGTTTCAATTCCTTCAGATTTTTCTTTAAAACGTTATGTAAGACTTTTATTTCAAAACACAGTTTTCACTTACTTCATGTTAGTATAACTAGAAGATTGTCTGTGTCTAAATATTAACTGAATTTTACATCCAGCACTGTGTGAGATGATATTACAACAAATCAAGTTTAATGGCAAGTTCTTGAGATTATGGAAACTTTTGATTCCTCCTTCTTTTCAGTAACATTTTTGCCAATTTTCGAATGTAAGTGATAAGATTTTTTTCTATAATTACTCAGTGCATCAGTCGACTGCCAAAGTTATTTGCTGTTTAAAGTCCGTTCATTGTATAATAATAATTTTATCTATTTCTGTGTTATAATGTTGTACTACGAAAATTAGTTATCCTACAAATTTCACAGCAAAGTGCAAAACACAATCTTATTTTTTTTCTTCAGGAAATTGATTTATTATCACTCATAACTAATGCTAGTTATACATAATTAATTTATAAACTTAATTTATGTGAAATTTGTCACAAGGCAGACTTTGAAAATTATTTAATTTGTTTTAATAACACTATAAACATATTTTGTTCCTGTTACATTCTCTCAGTACTATTAAAATCTGAAATCGTATTGTTAGTTATTCTGACTAACATAACCTCTGAGATGAGGAATTGTGTTGTATATATATATATGTCGAAATTCGCACCAGGGACGTCAATTCTGTATGGTCCATTCAGCTCATCACTTCAGGACAGTCTCTTTTTATAAGCTCTTAGTCTGATGAGATACTACACGTTTAGCCTGGGTTCGAAGATTACAACAAAGTGCATATGACAATGTTTCTGAATTATGTTGAAGTATTATTTGTGAAATCTGTGATAACTGAACTAAAAATAAAAATTTTAATAGAAATAATACTGCATTAGTCTACAGTTCTACCAGAGAAAACAACCCAGACGATTTGTATTTTCATCAAGGTTTTGCAGCGGAAGTCACCCTTGGACGCTGACACCATATTCAAGGTAAGTACTAACAATATAATGTCCTTCCTAAGAACAATACAACATATATTGCAAAATTTGTATCACAAAGCCCTACTAAGACTTCAATATCATATTGACTGGGCACATTGTAAGTGGAATACTATACTGATTTTTTGTAGGTACCAGGGAAAAATACAGGGAGCGCAAGTTTACCTACAACTTGTACAGAAACCAGACTACAGTTAAAACAGTCGAAAGATATAAAAGGGGGCAGTAGGTGAGAAGGGAGTGAGATGATGTTTTAAACTATCTGCGATGTTATTCAATCTGTACATTGAACGAAGTGTAAGGAAAACCATCTCATGGAATTAACTTCAGGTAGAAGAAATAAAAACTCGTAGTTTGCGAATAACATTGCAACTTTATCAGAGAAAGCAAAAAACTTCGAAGATTTGTTAAACGAAAAGCATAGTATCTTCAAAAGATATCACAAGAAGAATACCAACAAAAGCGAAATAAGGAATATAATAGAATCACGTCAGGCTATGCTGAGGGAATTGGGATAGGGAATGAGATGCTAAATGTATTTGATGAGTTTTTCTTGATGATGGACGAAGAAGAGACGACATAAGTAAAATGACAGATAGGTAGAGAGTTAAAATGCTGTCTGGGAATAACAAGTAACATGCTTGTGAAAAACAGAAATTTACTAATAAAAACATATAATTAAAGGTTAGGAAGCCTTTTCTGCATGTCTCTGTCTGGGGTGTAGCCGTGTACAGAAGTGAAATGTTGATAATACACAGTTAAGGGGAGAAGAGAACAGAAGTTTTTGAAATATGGTGCTGCAGAATGATACTGAAGATTAGATGATTAGATGGTATTAATAATGAGGAGAAACGTAATCAAATGTATAGCAGAGCTTAATTATAAGTACTAAACTAAAAACTAAAACTCCATCTGAACAGGCCTTGAAAGGCCCATCGGCGCCCACCGACCGCCCTGTCATCCCCAGCCGAGAGGCGTCACTGGACGCGGATATGGAGGGGCATGTGGTCAGCACACCACTCTCCCAGTCGTTGTCAGCTTTCGTGACCAAAGCTGCTACTTCGCAATCAAGTAACTCTGCAATTGATCTCACAGGGGCTGAGTGCACCCCGCTTGCCAACAGTACTTGGCAGACCTGGAACGTTACCCATCCAAGTTCCAGCCAAGCCCAACAGCGTTTAATTTCGGTGATGTGATGGAAATCGCTGTTACCACTGTGACAAGGCCGCTGGCCTGACTAAAAGGAGTCATTTATTAGGGCACATCCTGAGTCCTCAAGGGCCATCAGTTTGATAATGGAAGAGAGTGTGGAGGGGCGGCAGGTATTGTAAAGGGAGACAAAGGCTTGACTGCAGTCAGTGGAATCGACATGGTTGTAGGCTACAGTACTATGCAGAGATAATGAAGTTCGCACAGGATACACGAGCGTGAAGAGTTGCATCAAACCAGTCTTTAGACTGAATATTTCAACAATAGTAACCACAGCTGCAGGAAAAGAAATTAATATTTTACTACAGTTCAAATACTCTTAACTTCCTTATACACCATTGTACTAACGCAGTTAAGTGTGTTGTAAGTAGGAATTTGGTAAATGTTAATGATATTCGAGCTGTCTTGTGAAATGATATGAGAGTTCCTGGTACAGAACAGACATTATTTTAGTCTTGAACTCTTTCTGTTCACAGTCCAACAAAGTAAATAGTAATGAAAACCACCATAGCTATATCTCAGAAATGTTGATTATGCCACAATAAGTTTCTTTCTAAATGAACATCATCACATGACTTGCAGATGAACAAAACAAAGACAAGGTTGAAAGCCATTAAAACACGCACGAAGTATCATATGCACATACAGGTAGTTACTGCAATTTGTTTCAATAATACTACTGCGTATTTCACTCTTGAATCTCATCCCCGTAGTTTGCCCAACTGGAAAAATATTCAGTCATGCATTCATGATGTAAACAGTAGATTCATTCATTTTTCATTTCAATTTTAACCTGAGCTTGTACCTTTGTATGAAACGATTATGATGTTCCACAATCGACATATCACACTCGATAGATGGCCAGCAGTGTGTTTGCATATTTACTTCTCTCACTGAGCGTCCCTGCCTGGACAGTCCAAAATGGTGCACCACGTTATTATATTTCCTGTACTAAAGCTGTTCCAATAATAATTTAAGGACTGATTAGTTCACGTATTGCCTAAATAAACCTGGACTATTTCTGTTGTACGCTTGAGTGCCACCAAAGCATGCCCAAGTGACTGCTTTCTGTCACTGTCAGTAACAACCATGAGGAATGCTACCACCAAAACCTGTTACTATTTCACCAAGATGATTCAGTGTTACACAAGAGCTTTCACCAATACTATAGGTAGCTTGCCAAGCATCTGCATTTGCCTATGAAAGTTGACTTAGTTCCACACATACACAAGCACATTCACACACACATGAAGCAGTTACAAGTACAAAATGACAATAATATGTTCCACACATACACATGCACATTCTAACACACATGAAACAGATACAAATATAAAATTACAGTTATATTTATGTAACTATTTAAATCCGTAAGTTACTCCTCGGTTTTAAGTGAATGAGTGTACATCTGTGTTAGTGATCAATGTAACGAAATAATGGCTGTCACAAGAGAAATGTCTGTGCTTCCTCATCTGAGATGTATCTTCTCAAGCAGCTGACTATTGCAGGAGACGTAGTACGTCTGATGTTCGGTGGTCCACAGGCAGATGGTAAGATAGTGGAGAGCTATCTTGTAAATGAACTGATTAATTTAGGGAATCACTACCAAATCCCACTGCCGCTGTGGTTTGTCCTCTTCCTTTTTAGACTTCACTGATAAAACTTTCCTAACTGTATGGTACTGTAACCAATACCGTTATGAAAATTTTGTGGCTATTTCTTAGCCTCGGCCACTCTGAATACTCAAGCTGCGTCCACTATCTACACATTATAATTTTGTTCGACACATTACACCTTCTTTTTAAAGCAAAATTATCACATTTTTTGAGCTAATTCCTTCTATCCGTTTCGTCATAGCCACATCCCATCTTCAGTTGTTCATTCGTCAGTGTATCGATTCTTCTTTTTACATTTCTCAATCCATTCGTTATTACTAAGAAAAATCACCCTCTTACAAGAAACAGCTAATTTTTCTCCTAATAATCCGGCCTGTACCTGTCCTACATTTTACAGTTCTCCCTCCTGTTGCCAACTGACCCTCTTCATTTGTTGTAACTACCTTAATGAAAAGATTTACAAAAGTAGTGGGGTTGATCCAGTTGGATGTAACCTTCATTACCAGATTTACAATGACTTTATTGAAGATTTTATCATGCAACGTAGCCATATTTCCCGCTTCCACCCATCTCTCCGATGGCACAGGCCAATTACCCTATATAGAAAATCCCCAGTAAATGAGAAATTGGTGCGAACTTAAAAAAAAGCCGCACTGTACCACTGGTCCCTCCCCCCCCCCCCCCACCCTCACACCCCTCTGACATCATAGGTCAGGGTCCATTGTAAATTGGTGGTAAATTAAAAAATCGGTAACTGTGTTACTTGATGGAATTTGAAGAACGTCACTTGTGCTAGGTACAGAATCCAAGATGGTAGACCTGAGGATAGAGATGCATCCTATGTGATTGTCAGATATCTCACTCCGTTAAAATTGATATGGTTGACGTAAATTTAAAAATTGATTTGGTTCAATCCGAAATAGCTCCGGTTGTGGAAGACGAAGTAGGTAAAATGGCTAGCGGAACAGAGGAATTGATAGACGGAAAATTAAAAACCATTCGGCATGAAATTGGCAAAATTTCTGATGAAGTTGGGACACGTGACTCTAACGTAGCTCAAGCGGAGGAAAATTTCAGTGATAAGGTGGAGAAGTGGCAGGCAGATCTGGGAGGCAACGTGAGAAATTGTATGTGTAGGCAAGATGCTCTAATGGCTGAGATGACAGAGGCTATTAGCAGCTTATCCGTTTGGATAGGTAAAGGGGAGAAAGAAGTAGATAAAATAAAGGAACAAGTAGAATCTGGCATTAAAATTGGACATAGTGTAGTTAAAAAGCAAATCAATGAAATAAAAAGCGAACTGAGTTCTTTAGCTGCACATCAACCTCTACAGTGACTCAGGATCGGACAAATGTTTTGGAGACGACGGGAAATATCACACAGTAAGTTTTCTAGCAGCAAACAGGGATTGTTTTATAAGGGGAATGTCTGACGAGGTGAGGATAAAATTCGTGAAAATACGTTTGGAAGGAGAGCAGCAATCGTGGGCAAATATACACAGTGATACGTTCACTGCCTACTAAATATTTGAAAGCAGTTTCCTGAACAAGTTCTGGAGTGAAGCGAAGCAAACGCTACTCCAAAATGAATTTCTGAATGGGTCAACATTTAAATACGGGAACGGGTCGATGCGAGAATTTTGCAAACATGAACTTGCGAGATTAATGCATGTGGAACGTCCATTGGGAATGCTTACTGAAATTACGACGATGAAAAGGCGGTTACTGGAAAATTTGCAGTGGGATCTAGCGCACAGTGCTAGATACTCAATAGACGACTTTTTGGTCTTTTTAGAAAAATTACAACTGGCGTTGAAATTTAAACCGCAAAGTAAGCAGAGAAATAGTTTTCAGAGTGTAAGTCATAAAAAGTGTTTAAATGTGTGTGAAATCTTATGGGACTTAACTGCTAAGGTCATCACTCCCTAACCTTACGCACTCCTTAACCTAAATTATCCTAAGGACAAACACACACACCTATTCCCGAGGGAGGATTCGAACCTCCGCCGGGACCAGCCGCACTGTCCGTGACTCCAGAGCTTCAGACCGCTCGGCTAATCCCGCGCGGCTGTAAATCAGAACTACAATCCGAGTAACTGCTATGAAAGACATCCGGGGAGTTATCAATGAAAAGCATGCAACAGTTTTGATAACGGAAACGGTAACACGAACACATCCAGTGATAAATTTCAGAGGGGTAATAGGAACAGATACTTTTGTGACAGGGACCGATACCAAGAACTTAGATTCGAGGGACCAGCACCAGGCGAAATGAACCAGCGTAATGGGAGATCAGGAAACTAGGTTTCGCCGCGTACCAGGTCCAGAGATGGCAAAGTAAACCGGCGATGAATAGCACGCGAGTAAACGGAAATGTGATGGGGTGTTAATAAATCGGAAGAAAGGTGTCAGAATTTTGAAACGAAATTAGTAAGGGAAGTGAATCAAATAGATGAATTTTCAAATCAGATCGTACATAAAAGGCGTAATCCTCAGATAATGAAAGATAACGATAAAGGCGATTTAGGACTAAATGATTTGTTTTATGAATGTGAGACGAAAGAGTGCGTTAATGTTAATACAATGAAAGATTCTATGTGCCAAAAAGAGGCTGAAGTGAGCTGAATTTGGTGGAGTTAGATGGTATAGGAAATTCGAAAGAGGTGCTAACCAGCGGTAACGATTATAGTGATGAAGGTGATGATGTTCCAGGTGATACTGTGATGGCGAAAGTTCTTAAAGAGGTTAATATGGGCGGGGTAGCATTAGTTTCGTCAGCTGTTGATGAATTTGTGTGTTTATCGGCAGATATTTGTGAATTAATTTTGAAGGAAGGTAGTAGTGATATTTTATGTGCTGAAGTTAAAAAAAGTTTAAGCTGCTGGTATTGATACTTCAGAGGAAGAAATCTGTGCGTATCTTTCTGCTAATGGAGGTGAAGCCGAGATTCTGGATGGACAGTGGATCTTGAATGTTTGTCTGAGAATGAATGTGGATCTGAATTTGATGTGCGATCTGAAATTAATGTGGCGCAGGAGCGTGTAGGAGAGGAAAAGCTATTATGCGCAGATTTAAATCAACATCCAGGGGAATTTAATGGTACTGTTGATTATGAAATTTCACGACGCTGTAGGTACAATTTATGTGAAGTAACAGCAGAAGATGGTGAAATTAGGACCTGTTCTTACATAGGTGATTTGTCGACAGAGGTAAATGAGGTTTTATGTAGCGAGTTGTACGAAGTATCAGCGGCTGTTGAAAGTGCTTCTTGTGAAGGTATTTGTAATGACGTGGAAGTAGAAAGTAACGCTTTATTTCATGATGATGATGTTGCAGCTACTAATGTCAATAATTTTAAGGGGGAATACAGTGAATTTGGGTCTAATACAGAAAGTGATATTTCGACAGAATAGCATCTTAAGATCTTAAGGAGGAATGTGATTTTACTGTAACTGATTGGCGATGTACGGTAGAACATGACGATCGTTACTGCCCCATTTGTGGACTCGAGAGAAGTATAAGCTAGCGAGACGTCTAGAAGAGATAAAAAATGAAATTGAGGCGAAAGAAGCATTTAATGAGTTATTTTGGGACGAGTACGAAATTGACTGGTGGATCGAACAGGATATGTGTACTCTAGATCGCAACTGTGTGACCTACATCATTTATGGGTCGTTAATTTAGTTCCCGATATCATTAGTACTGTTATTATATATTACAGTTAACTTTGTATTTCAGAAACTTGCCATCAGCCAGACAATTTAATCAAAGTGTCACAAGTGTCTAATTTAGGGCGTGTAATGCGACACGTGCAATTCAACCCCTAGACGAATATGAGCCAAGACATTTCGACGGATAGGAGCCACATGTGAGCTCGAACATCTTTGGGTTGTTAGCTCCAAATTGCAGGATCATTTAAGGAAGAATTCGCACCACCAGACAAATATGAAAAATTTAGTGCATGCATAACTCACTATATCCTGATGGGATACTTTGAGTTTGCGAAGTGCAATGTTAAGCAAGAACTGAAAACTATGAAGTATAATATATGCTAATGCCAGTATCCAAGGAGGAGGTACCAATCCTGAAGATTATAAGCGTGTGCTTTACAAATTGATTTGGCACATGACAAACATCTCTGTAACTAACTAGGTATTTTGAAAACTTTTAAAAATTCTTGGCACACTGATAGGAGAGTCAACCTGGAATGTGATTCAAGTGAATTCGACAACTGTAATTTAATAAACGTGAAAGTTTACCTTAACTCAGGAATCTACTCATATGACATCTTACAACAAAATTGGTCTAATAATGTATATAGCCAATTGTCCAAAATGCATGCAAGGTTTCGTCCAGCATACAAAGAGGGTGAACAAAATAAGGAGTGCCTGCTCCATCCTAAAAAATTTAAGAACTTAACTTCAGTTATTATCACGGACCTCTGAAAACCGAATGGATGTGTAAAGAGGGGACAAATCAAAGTTGGTACTGAATTTGAAGCCTCTTTAAACTTTTCAGCAATCACCACAGCGTTCATATTAATATTAAGTGATCGCAATATTAACTACTCACACTTATCGGATTTGTGTAGAAATTAATAGGGGCAGTATCAAATCTAAGCCATTACATGAGGACACCTCAGACTGTGAACATAACAGTCGCTATTTAAGTATGCAGTCTCAGTCTACAGTGGACACCACACGATCCTGAAGAAGATCCCAGCAGAGGGGTCGAAGAGTCGATCGTTTGAAGAAATACGACGCAGGCTAACAACCCAGAAGATTTTAACTTCAAGTACAGTCGCTGTCCAAGGCTTCCTTGAAGAATGTGGAACGTATGTATGTCCTCCACTCCATTTCCTTATGAGAAAAAAATTAAAAGGAAGAATTGTTTTGTGTGTGTATTAGATAATCTAAAACTGTCATTAAAATGGGTACTGTATAAACAGTTCCTTTGTGAACGATTTTTTACATCTTCTTAAATCAAGCTCCCTGCGTGCTCACAGCATCATAGCATGATATTACTTCCACGACTGTTTATAACTTCAGCAAATACCATTTTCACAAACACCTCAATATTTCTCCTAGTATACACACCCAGTAGCCACACTGTCCCAGTGAAAGGTGTGCTGCAACTGGCTGTAATCTATACCAACATTGCTCCTCTGGCTGCAGCTGCATAATGTACACTGGCAACCCATGTTTCACTTCATTCTAGTTTTAGCATTTGTGTTGTTAGCATTTTCATCTTCATGAAGCAGTCTGGCCGCAGCAGTAGTAGCAGCAGCAGTGGCAGTACGCACCCTCATTTCGAAGGTGAGGTGGAGGACAGCATGCTCTCCCTCCTGTTTAATGAAGACATGCTTGCACTATGAATGCAATGTCTTACACATAAGTACTAGTTATTTCCTGTGTGTGTGTGTGTGTGTGTGTGTCCGTGTGTGTGTGCATGTGTATGTGTGTGTATACATTTCCATTACTTATCGAGTATTGTTGTTTTAGGATTGTTGAATTGTAATGTTTGATGGCAACCCCTGTATATGTACTTGACTTAACCACACCGCCTTAGGATCCTGATGATGATAATGCTATGTAACATGTCTTTATATGTATATGTGTTTGTAGTGTTGTATTTTAATTACCAAGTATTATTATTGTTTTAGGGTTGATGAATTATAATGTCTTGCCACCCAGTCAGCTCACTGCACTGACAATATCAGGGGACTACCACCCTGACATTAATCCTTGCACTGAGATGCTGATCAGGCAGAGAGAGTAAAACATACACATGTATCTGTGAGTGTCATGCATATGCCTCCTTGTGTCTGTATTATTCCCATTTCACTAACTTAGTGTAGTAGTTGCTTTAGGATAATTGAATTATGATGTTCAGCCACCCCCTCAGTTCACTGCAACAACAGTGTCAGAGTGTTGGTGTTATTATGTTAATCCTTGCATAAGGATGTTGGCCACGCCATCCCACAACCCTGCTGACACTAATAAGCAATATGTATATCTGTCTCTGTACATGCATTCAAGTTGAATGCTGTTGTTTTCACGTGTAGTTAACAGTCTAATGAGCTACATACATGATACGCAATACATCAAATGTGATGATTTGGCCATACCAGCCCAGAGTCTTCCCACCTATGATAAGCACATGAACATAGCGCTGCATGAGACTGAAGTGCATTGAAGTGTAAATGGAGTGATTTGGTTCAGGTAGAGTTCTTACGTAAGTATCAGCCGGTACACTAGAATATGTGTGTGTATAAATTTAATTGCATTGCTTCCTGTAGACAGCTGCGCTGCTTTTTTTTCAGAAATGCGTTTCAGAAATGCAGCCCCTCTTATCTGCACAGAGGCCTTCACATTTCGCAGCACTAGCTTTGCCCCCAGCACCGACAGTGTTGACACCACTGACAGTATTGTCCACAACACAGCACATGCCTGCATCAATAATGTCAGTGGCCGCAACATGGCACATGCCCAAACAAAAACAGCCAGCAATATCATCACCGACAACAGGACAGTCCCACGCAACAGTGCCAGTGCCAGCACCCAGGAGTCGTCATAACTTTAGTGACAATTGTCTATCAGCCAACACAAGCTCTCAGCCCAATTTGAAAACAAGGATGATGATGATCAGCTATGTCTCATGGAATTGGTATACTCACTGATTAGAGGTGCCCTTTGTGATAGGGTACTATTTGGCCAATTCGATAATACGTTTGCATATTGTGACCCTACCATTTTCCTAATGCACGCCTCGTCATTTCCAAAGGGGATCCTCCAAGATCAACATTTTGTGGTACCCCAACCATTCAGTATAATGCTACACTATACTGTGAATTCACTCTCCTGCCGAAAGAGGGTGTGATATCATGGCGCACGACAGTTACTGAGTGGTTTGAGGAATTTACCCTGAAGCCATCACTTGGCCAAATGCTCTCAGTTCGAAGAAAGAGATTATAGAAAAGCTCTTAGTAGAGTCCTGTCTCTCGATGTTCACATGCGTGTGTTTGATACAATATGTGTTAGGTCCTCCCATATTGCTCTTCCAGAGAAGACACGTCGTTTTATATGTCAAAATTAACCATAAATATTGCTTTTTGTGGTCACTTCTGGCTTTCATGATAAGAATTAGACAAAATCCTGAGCATACAAATAAATACCGCATGGATATTCATGTGCATAAACTCGTTTGACCCCCCCCCCCCACACACTTTTTCAAATTGGTTGGTTGGCGTGTGACTCATGCCGGTTTGTTATTAATCTACCACACCAGGAAACAATAATGTTGCTGGATCAAAAGCATGTCCCAATTTAGTTCCCAAAAATTTAGTGAAGATGATCATAAACAGCATTTTTGTCCCAGAAGTGTGAATTTATATACTATGAGTGAGCAAGTGACACAGCATCTGCTGGACTGCACTACACAGGACCCTGTATGTGCAGATATTCCCACTGAAGGGAATGAGTTCTTGAAGTTTAAGAATTTTCTCTACAAGGAGCCAGTACCTATGGTCATATACGTTGATTATGGGTGCCCTCTTGTTCCAGTGGCAGGCTGTGAGGGTGAATTCACTGCCTTACATACTACTCTCACAGAATAGCATGTACCTTCCACAGCAGCATATCAAACTGTATGTGTATACAGTAAGAGTTACTTTGGAGTGTTGACTGGGTAAGATCCTAAGAAAAAGTTGCTCTCTGACCTTGAAGACATGGCAGATATACAAGTTGTATTGGTTAGTTACCGTCTTTTGTGACTGTAATGAAAATCTTATTAAGACCAAATGTGCTTCGCTTCATTCTAAAGTATTTTCAGTGATACGGTTTTTTGTTGTTTGCTACACTCTTCCTCTTCTTCTACAGCACTTTCATTGCACTAGACATTCACGTTCCCGTTTTGAGAAGAACTATGATCATTACGCTGTGTTGCACAGAATTCTTGCAACTTGAATTACCAAGTCCCATAGCACATACCTATTTTCATCCTCAATTCAATGGCTCTGAGCACTATGGGACTTAACTTCTGAGGTCATCAGTCCCCTAGAACTAAGAACTACTTAAACCTAACTAATCTAAGGACATCACACACATCCATGCCCGAGGCAGGATTCGAACCTGGGACCGTAGCCGTCGCGCGGTTCCAGACTGTAGCGCCTAGAACCGCTCGGCCACTGCGGCCGGCCATCCTAAATTCAAGTAGGTATGTTGTTCAATGCCTTGCTGAGCCCTTGGCTGATTTCGTTCTGTGTGATGATCAGGTTAGTGTCCTGCCTGACGCCACAGATAAATGTTTCTTTTTCAAGAGAATCACGCTGCACTTCTTGGACTCGCCAAGATTCACGTAGGCGTCACTTCATAAACTAGCTGAAACGACGAGTCATGAGGATCTGCATCTCACTCAAGCTGCACAGATGTGTGGTACAAGTTTCAGCTCACAACAAAGGACAGGGTCTTCCCATGGGAACATCTGGATCTGATGAAGAAATTTGCCGAAACCACAATGTTAAACATAACCACATTCTCCAGAAAACATAGAGCCTCAGCCATATCGGATGTGGAGTATGGGCACGTGGTGAGTGTTAGGCAGGAGTTTAACGTCTCCGGTTTAGGGGACTATGCAAATATTTCTATGGACACAGCTGTACACTTACTTGTAGACATTTTCGAATGATTCCAGGGTGTAGGTCTATAAATATACTCTCTGAATCCTGTCTTCCACTACACCATTCCAGGGCTTTCGTGGGATGCAATACTCAACTTACCATGTCTCAACATTGAGGGATTCACAACGACTTTATCAATGTGTCCATATGAATGCCGAGGCAAATCACTAGCGAATGCATGATCAGTTCAGTACAACATATGGCGACTTAAGTTATATGACATACTTGGACGTAAACAACTTATACAAGCATGCCATGCAACCATCTCTATCTGTAAAGTGTTTCAATGGCTGTCTCGTGATTAAATCGTCTGACCACCTGTAAATCCAGACTGTGAAACAGGATACATAGACTTAATGTATCCTAATAATTTTTATGATGCTCAAAGTGATTGCCGTATGTCCAGACCACTGAGCTCTACAACTACATCCATAGTCCGCAAGCCACCTTGCGGTTCGTGGTGGAGGGTAGGAAGGTACTTTGTGTCTCTATCATTTTCCCCCCTTCCAGTTCCAGTCGTGAATAGTTCGCGGGAAGTACGATTGCCGGTAACCGTCCACGTGGGCAATTGGACTCTGAGATACGATGTCACAGATGTGGGGGAAAACCTCCACATACACTCCTGGAAATGGAAAAAAGAACACATTGACACCGGTGTGTCAGACCCACCATACTTGCTCTGGACACTGCGAGAGGCTGTACAAGCAATGATCACACGCACGGCACAGCGGACACACCAGGAACCGCGGTGTTGGCCGTCGAATGGCGCTAGCTGCGCAGCATTTGTGCACCGCCGCCGTCAGTGTCAGCCAGTTTGCCGTGGCATACGGAGCTCCATCGCAGTCTTTAACACTGGTAGCATGCCACGACAGCGTGGACGTGAACCGTATGTGCAGTTGACGGACTTTGAGCGAGGGCGTATAGTGGGCATGCGGGAGGCCGGGTGGACGTACCGCCGAATTGCTCAACACGTGGGGCGTGAGGTCTCCACAGTACATCGCTGTTGTCGCCAGTGGTCGGCGGAAGGTGCACGTGCCCGTCGACCTGGGACCGGACCGCAGCGACGCACGGATGCACGCCAAGACCGTAGGATCCTACGCAGTGCCGTAGGGGACCGCACTGCCACTTCCCAGCAAATTAAGGACACTGTTGCTCCTGGGGTATCGGCGAGGAACATTCGCAACCGTCTCCATGAAGCTGGGCTACGGTCCCGCACACCGTTAGGCCGTCTTCCGCTCACGCCCCAACATCGTGCAGCCCGCCTCCAGTGGTGTCGCGACAGGCGTGAATGGAGGGACGAATGGAGACGTGTCGTCTTCAGCGATGAGAGTCGCTTCTGCCTTGGTGCCAATGATGGTCGTATGCGTGTTTGGCGCCGTGCAGGTGAGTGCCACAATCAGGACTGCATACGACCGAGGCACACAGGGCCAACACCCGGCATCATGGTGTTGGGAGCGATCTCCTACACTGGCCGTACACCACTGGTGATCGTCGAGGGGACACTGAATAGTGCACGGTACATCCAAACCGTCATCGAACCCATCGTTCTACCATTCCTAGACCGGCAAGGGAACTTGCTGTTCCAACAGGACAATGCACGTCCGCATGTATCCCGTGCCACCCAACGTGCTCTAGAAGGTGTAAGTCAACTACCCTGGCCAGCAAGATCTCCGGATCTGTCCCCCATTGAGCATGTTTGGGACTGGATGAAGCGTCGTCTCACGCGGTCTGCACGTCCAGCACGAACGCTGGTCCAACTGAGGCGCCAGGTGGAAATGGCATGGCAAGCCGTTCCACAGGACTACATCCAGCATCTCTACGATCGTCTCCATGGGAGAATAGCAGCCTGCATTGCTGCGAAAGGTGGATATACACTGTACTAGTGCCGACATTGTGCATGCTCTGTTGCCTGTGTCTATGTGCCTGTGGTTCTGTCAGTGTGATCATGTGATGTATCTGACCCCAGGAATGTGTCAATAAAGTTTCCCCTTCCTGGGACAATGAATTCACGGTGTTCTTATTTCAATTTCCAGGAGTGTATTTTGAGTTTACCGCCAGTTTTTCAATCTCCCGCCATTTTATACATAGGGCAACTGGCCAAAGTCAGAGGGGTCACGGAGAGAAAGGGGATAAATTCTGACCACTGGTGATATCGTCAGAAATTTGACAACAATGAATATAGCACCTGTACCCCCACAGCTATACTGCTTACAAAGATAACATTTCTCCTATTGGAACAAAGCATTCTCTTTTACATATACATTACATAAAGTGAAAATTACATAGGATGTAACATATTTACAGAATACATTCAGTTTGTTCACATTTATGTTTACAAAATTAATTATGTACAGATTACACTAAATCATAGTTACATATATCGTCTATTATTGAAAATATGCTGTGTTACTTTGTGGCAAAGAAAATCTCTGTCATGGTACGAAATGTTTCAGTGTGCTTTTCTTGTCCCAGAATGAGCCTTTTAGTGTTGCGAGTGGTGCTTACACATTTACGAGTTATGACACCGGTACAATTCAGTCATTTTATGAGAATTAGCAACGACGACTGCTTCGGTGTGAATTACATATCATATATTAACTGTATATTATATTATGTGTATCTTAGTAGCTTTTAGACTAACCATCGTCTTATTGAACTGTTGGTCACCTAAAGATATTTATGTTGAACGAAACCGTTTGTAGCATTATAAACGTACCTAAAATACAGCTGTGGTGGGTTTTATGAATACGTACAATTAAATTTGTTTTGCTGCATTTAATTTCACTATTAGTTCTAAACATACATTTATTCACGCAATCTCAAACGCTTCAGCCAGCACAGCTGCGACCAAAAGCACAGAAAAGGGGTTTCTCACGCATAACAAATATCTGCGACAGAAGCAGATTCCGAGCATAGTGGACGCTAGATGCTTCACGTTCCAAGGCAGGAACCAGATAACCCGAAGGAGGGGAATGGCGGGAAGCACTACACTGGCGCACCAAGAGATGAACTTTATGTATGCAGAAGGAAAACCCAGGAAGGAAACAACTTGATTGAAGCTGTTACTGAAATATCCCTTGCGCATTTTAACATCAAAGTTGTTCAAAACTGTTTATTAATAATTAATGCCAGGAGAAATAAATAGTTGTTAGGACTGTGGCGATGACTGAAGCTACTTTAACATGAATTGTGATAGTCTGAACACATGCAGTAAAATCTGAAGATCAAATACCATCTGAAACTCAAGAAAAAATTGGTAGTGCATTGGAGGGGTGCAAAATTATCCGTATTGTTTCACAAGCATAGCATTCCAAGAATAAAGTCGTAGTTTGAAAGAAAGTAATATCTGAACTCAATAATTTTCGTAATGTTGAAAGTATTTCTCTGATTCACGGCAATATGACAAACATGTCAATACGCATACACAGAGTGCCCGGATAAGCAGCAGTCGACTAACCCTGACAGAGCAGAACAAGTTTGGGTGTCAACGTGCGTTGTTTGCAAGCTGAATTGTGATATACTGCCTGTACAAGTTTGCAGCGAACCTTTTCGTAATAAATCTTCCGTACAAGGCTGCAGAACCAGTGCAATTTTAGCTGCATTCTCACGTAAATATTGGATGATGGGACGTACGCTGTGCTCGCAGTTGTGGCTTTCGTATTTATCGAATCTGGGTGCTTTCTTTGCGGAAATTTTCAATATACGTACACTTATCAAATTTCGTATTGTTATAACTTACTTTTTAATGGCTGTGGAACGAGTTCACGCGTAAGGATAATAGCACACCAATTCTCGAACGGCCGCACGCGTGCACAAATGGGAGATAATGAAATAAGCTCCCCCAGTATTGAAAACCAGTTACGGCTTCTCTGAGCGAACAAGGGAGCAGGCCGTGGTGAAACTGCTATTAGATTTCCCATCGAAAACGCTGCGAAAATAACGCTTTCCGTACTTAATATTTATCGAGAATCTCTCGTGCAATTAATAATTTTTAATCCGCCTTGTAGCTGCGGTGTCAGCTCGGCGGAGTACTAACCCAGAGGGCCTGGGTTCAGTTCCCGGCCGCGTTGGGGATTTTTTTTCGGCTCCGGGACTGGGTGTCGTGTTGTACTTACATTCGTACCTTCATTACTGAGACGAAAGACTCCGCCCACCTCGTCACGAATATAGTGAAAATGCCGCTCGTACCCTTATCGTTCTCACCTGTGTTCAACTGATGCCGAAATTATTAGTCGTGCGATTCAGAGACAATCTAGAATACCGAAATCAACTGTTCTGAGAATTTTGAAGGCACGTAAGTATCATGCGTATCATATCACACTGACATAGCCATTAAAGCCGAAAGATATGCCAATACGCGTGTATTTCTGCCAATGGGCCTTGGAAATCATAAGAGGTGACAATGATTTTTTTAAAATACGTTATGTTCACCGATGAAGCCACGTTCAAAAGCAAAGGCGAATTAAATCGTCATGATTGTCATTATTGGTCCTCTTTCAACCCACACTGGCACAGGCCCGTTGAGAATCAACATAGGACCGTATTTTTTTGGCCAAGATGTCACTAGGCAATCTTATTTACAACTTCTCCGCGATGACTTGTTGGAGCTAATGGAAGATGTTGATTTAGAAACTAGGCAACGAATGCGGTTCCAACAGGACGAAGCAGCTCCCCATTATGCTAAAAATGTGCGGAACGTTTTAAATTTACGGTGCCCTCGTCGGTGGATAGGACGCGGCGGACCAATTCAGTGGCCTCCACGTTCACCAGACCTAATACCTCCTGATTTTTTTCTTGTGGGGTTATTTACAAAATATTGTTTATGAAAGACAGCCCACAACCCGAAATGATATGAAGCAAAGCATTCGAAGAGCGTGTTCAGCCATACCACGGGATGTGCTGCTCAAAACTGTGGACAACTTTCACAGACGATTGACTATATGCAGTGAAGCAAATGGGGATAATTTTGAACAATTTCTTCGTGGCTAGGTTCATTAATTAATCACCCCAAATTGTGACAGGCAAGGGAATTCACACTAATGAAGCACCCCAACATGTGGGAGGCAAGGGGACTCACACTATTGAAGCACCCCATGGGAACATCATTCTACTACGTCCATGTTGTTGTTCCTGGGTAACGCTAAAAGTAGGATACAGTACAGTTTGTACAAAAATAGCTTAATTTGGGGTAACGAAAGGATAGATGTACATTTTTTATCGATTTGATGCGTCTTTCTCAGATAATTTTAAGTAAATTAGAGTTCTTCCTCAATTTTACTTTTTTCTCGATTTCAGCGCCGTTAGTCAATGGTTTAAAAAATGTTTCAGACAAAACTTGATTACTTTTTTATGGAGAATCCGAATCTGCAATAAAAAATGGGTGTTTCCATTTAAGATTTAAAAGTTGCACCCCGCCCCACTCAAGGGGACGGGGGCTGGAGGTCACGTGTAGTATTATTTGATGACCCACTTTGAGCTTACGAACTTGTCTTACCCATTACCTGATGCATAGTTTTCGAGATAATCTCATCCGAAACTTGAGATGGACCACCCTATATATGTATGTATGCAGGGTGTTACAAAAAGGTACGGCCAAACTTTCAGAAAACATTCCTCACACACAAAGAAAGAAAATATGTTATGTAGACATGTGTCCGGAAACGCTTACTTTCCATGTTAGAGCTCATTTTATTACTTCTCTTCAAATCACATTAATCATGGAATGGAAACACACAGCAACAGAACGAACCAGCGTGACTTCAAACACTTTGTTACAGGCAATGTTCAAATTGTCCTCCGTAAGCGAGGATACATGCATCCACCCTCCGTCGCATGGAATCCCTGATACGCTGATGCAGCCCTGGAGAATGGCGTATTGTATCACAGCCGTCCACAATACGAGCACTAAGAGTCTCTACATTTGGTACCGGGGTTGCGTAGACAATAGCTTTCAAGTGCCCCCATAAATGAAAGTCAAGAGGGTTGAGGTCAGGAGAGCGTGGAGGCCATGGAATTGGTCCACCTCTACCAATCCATCGGTCACCGAATCTGTTGTTGAGAAGCGTACGAACACTTCGACAGAAATGTGCAGGAGCTCCATCGTGCATGAACCACATGTTGTGTCGTATTTGTAAAGGCACATTTTCTAGGAGCACAGGTAGAGTATCCCGTATGAAATCACGGCGGTGAATCGAGGAAGTACAGTACATACTGACGAAACTAAAATGAGCTCTAATATGAAAAATTAAGCGTTTCCGGACACATGTCCACATAACATGTTTCCTTTATTTGTGTGTGAGGAATCTTTCCTGAAAGTTTGGCCGTACCTTTTTATAACACCCTATATATATATATATATATATATATATATATATATATATATATATATATATGTGTGTGTGTGTGTGTGTGTGTTTTACGTACCGTAAATACTATAAGATATGTAATCGATGTCTGTCCAAACGTGTTTTAGAGTATGATACGAAAATTTGAAGGAAATCGGTCACGAACATCCAAAGATTTTTGCTAAAATGCTTTCTCTTTTTAAATGGTACGCGTACTCAAAAAATGTGTAACTAATGTCCGTCCGAACCTTTATTAGAGAATCGTTAAGAAATTGAGTAAATCGCTCATGAATTTTTCATGATATTTGTTAACGAAGTGAAACTACGACTTGTCTATATATATATAAATATACACATAGGTGAAAACAAGGTTGCCATTATACCACTCTGAGGCACATCTGAAGTTATCTCGGTCTTTTCAATGAGTCCTCAAGCAAGATAACAAAGATACTACGTCCAACCTTCATAAAAAAAAAAAAAAAAAATAATAATAATAATAATAAAAATAAAAAGCTCAGTACAGTCGATAATTTCTTTCGATACTCCATACGATCGCACTATCGCTGGTGTGATGCTTCTTTTCGGAATTCAGTAAATACTACCATTTATTACATTTATTTTGATATCTCAAATTCCCAAAACACGTGGTAATGGTGTGTTAACGTTAGGTGAGATACCCTATACACAGCCAGTATTTTAATTTTTAATAATATAATAAGAACTCAAGGATTTTGATTCCAGCTCCATGTCAAGAAGACCGTTGTAACCTTTTCTCTCTTTAAAATGGAAATAAGGGTTGCAGCTCGAACGTCTGACATAGAAAATGAGAGGAGAAGGCATTTACCCCCTTTCGGGATCACCGGTCGTTTTAGCTTTTAAAACTCTGCCTAGTTAACTCTAAGCCATCCCTTGCGGCCTAATTAGGATCATTTCAAATGAACGTCTAATTTTCACTAGAGGAAGCTTATCGAAAAATCGCCTCCAAAGGGTGTATCTGAGTCTCGTTAGCAATGACGTATGGTAGCGGGGCACAACAAGGAAATTACACACGGCCGCACGGGGGCAGTATGTAATCAGGGCCGGCCTTGGCGTTCTTGATGTATGTTGCACATGATCCGCGCCGCACCTGCCGCTGATTACAGCCCAGACCGCCTAATTACAGGCCCTCGCGCCGCCACCGCCGACGACTCGAATTATGGACACCGTGTCGTCCTCTGGCGCACTCCGCGCTCCACAAAAAAAAAGAAAAAAACAGGCCGGCTACTTGTGGCCAACAGACCTCGCGTGGGCGCCCTTCGCTATTGACTTAACGGCCTCGGCGTTTTTAATTACCAACATCGATACGGTGAGATCGGGGAATCTAACGAAAATAGTAGGCAGAAAAGCAGGCAGCATACATTCCAGAGTTCTCCACCAACATTCTCTGATGGGAAAAAAGAAATCGCCCTACCTTTTAGAAGTTCGCTGCGTTTCGAAGTTGCGAGGAGAACACGACAAGTGCCATAACCCGATTTCGCAGAACCTTCACTCAGGGGAAGAGAAGTCAACATAAGCGAATACGTGTCTCGGTTTATCCACAGATACACGATCGTTTCTGAGAAAATGATGGTTAAAATATTCGATGTTATTCACAAGCCTTTTAGCTCTTGATTATCTCAGCCGAAATGATGGCACAGTGGCTACCGTCGCGGCTTCTAGCATTTTACGCCATTTGTTCGAAACCCTACGGTTTTTATTTATTTACTTATTTTTCTTCACTTATCTACCCTGATTCGTAGACGGTTACTAAACAAATGTTTCCTATGAAGTTAGAGGATACAATGGCATTACATTAATTGTAAAATTACAGCTGTGTTTCGCAATAAGTGTCCTACATTTATTATACAATGTATGCATGTGTGGTATTTTCAGGGGTCATCTTCTCTTTAAATTCTCATATTGTTATGCTTGATGAGCAAAAGTAACGGGCACATCTGCCTAATATCGTGTATTACACCTGCGAGCACGCAGAAGTGCCGCAGCACGACGTAGCATTGACTCAACTAATGCTTGAAGTAGTGCTGGAGGGAATTGACACTATGAATCCCGCAGCGCTGTTCATAAATCCGTAAGAGTACGAGTGGGGTGAAGATCTCTTCCGAATAGCACGGTGGAAGGCATCCCTGATATGCTCAAAAATATTCATGTCTGGGGAGTTTGGTGGCCAGCGGAAGTGTTTAAACTCAGATCAGTGTTTCCCTGTAACAATTCTGGACGTGTGGGTTGTCGCATTGTCCTGCTGGAATTGCCCAAGACCGTCGGAATTCACAATGGACATGAATGGATGCAGATGATAAGACAGGATGTTTACGTACGTGTCACCTGTCAGAGTCGTATCCCATATCACACCAACTGCACACGCCCCACGCCGTTGCAGAGCCTCCGCCAGCTTTAACAGTACCCTGATGGCATGCACGGTCCATGGATTCATGAGGCTGTCTCCATACACGTACACGTCCATCCGCTCGATACAATTTCAAACTAGACTCGTCCGACCAGGCAATGTGTTTCCAGTCATCAACAGTCCAATGTCGGTGTTGACGGGCCCAGGCGAGGCGTAAAGCTTTGTGTCGTGCAGTCATCAATGGTGCACGAATGGGTCTTCGGCTCCGAAAGTCCGTACCCATGATGTTTCGTTGAATGGTTCGCAAGCTGACACTTGTTGATGGCCCATCATTGAAATCTGCAGCAATTTGCGGAAGAGTTGCACTTCTGTTGCGTCGAACGATTCTCTTCAGTCGTCGTTGGTCCCGTGCTTTCAGGATCGTTTTCCGGCCGCAGTGATTTCGGAAATTTGACGTTTTACCGGTTTCCTGATATTCATGGTACACACCTGAAATGGTCGTACGGGAAAATCTCCACTTCATCGCTACTTCGAAGATGCTGTGTCCCATCGCTCGCGCGCCGACTACAACACCACGTTTAACACTTAGCGTGCGGCTGCCGTAATATTACGTCGCGGGCGGAAACGAAGAAAATGCGGCCGCCGTAATATTACGTCCCGCCGCATTCCACATTGTTTTAGTGTTTCAAACGCATTGTTAGCGTTCCCGCTACAACCTGTAGGTCCTGTAATGCTTGTAGTTCATCATATTAGCGCTAGATAACAGCACCTAGTGAGGTAATGCGATATATCTGTATGTATTTCCGAACGAATTCACGTGTGTTTTTCACGCGTTTATGTTACGTGTTCTGTTGTGTCCTGTCGTTTGTTTACCGTTGATTTTGGCGCTAGTATTTTGGTTTTAGCTTGTTTATCTTCTTTTTACTCACAATGGTGAGTGATGAGGATGCGAAACTTCGAAAATTATTGAAGAAGTACTTGCTGAACCTACTGATGATGATTTTTCGGATTTCGATAGTGACAGTGATTACGAAATGCTGGAAAATAACGATAGTCCAGGTAAGTCTAACATCTTACTAAATCGATGCAGAACAAGACAGTTCATGTTGAGATTTGTTCTGTTACGTTCTGTATTATTTCAGACACAGATTTGTCGTCAGATGAAGGTGAGCCCCCACCTGTGTTCCCCCCCACTCATCATCGAAAGAGGCCAAGATTGAGTGACGTTTCACAGGATGACTGGACTATAGTGGATCAAACACCAAACCTTTTCTTCTTTACAGGGTCTCATGGTGTGCTAAATAATGTAGGACTCGGTCAGTCTAGTGAATATCTAGATTTTTTTTCTCATTTTATAAATGACAGGGTTATTTCAATTATGAAGGAACAAACAAACCTATATCCTAGTCAGAAGCTGGCCACACTGAGAGCACAAAACAAATTAGGACCCAATTCTAGATTCAAGCAGTGGAGGACGCTAACAATTGCTGAAACAAAGACGTTTCTGGCTATTATCCTCCACATGTCAATCAGTGAGAGGCCAAGTATAGCCAGTCACTGGTGTAGTGATCCAGAGGTTAGCTGCAATTTTTGCCTCAGTATTATGCCAAGGGACAGATTTCTGAATATTTTGTCTATGTTCCACATAAATGACAATTCAAAGCAAAAAAAGAAAGGTGAAGTAGACTTTGATGCCCTTCATAAGGTCAGGCCTCTTCTGGATTATTTGGTAAGGAATTTCAAAGAAAGTTATCAGTCATTGATGAAGGTACGCGTCCTTTCAGAGGGCGTGTAGGTTTCAAAGTTTATATGCCAAACAAATACGGCATGAAGCTATACATTCTTGCAGAATCCAAAACTGGGTACATATACAACTTTGAAGTTTATCACGGAAGGGACGATAAACTGGACAACAGTGCTTCTGCAGTGGTAAAGCGATTGTTCGGCTCACTTCAAGGTAAGGGCCACACTGTATATGTTGACGGATTTTACACCAGTGTTCAGCTAGCCGAAGAACTGGCTAGAGCCAACACTGGTCTTGTAGGGACTGCAATGCCAAACAGAAAAGGATTGCCCTAGACTCTCAAAGAGGGTAAAATCAAAAAGGGTGAACAAATATTTCGCCGCAAGTACGATGTGCTAGCATTGCGATGGAAAGACAAGAGGGATGTGTGAATGATAAGTACCAGGCACACATGCTCAATGTTGCCTGTTGCTACAAGAGAAGGCAATGAGAAGTTGAAACCAGTGGCAGTGCTGGATTACAGCAAACATAAAGCTGGTGTAGACCTTTTTGATCAGGGTCTTTCATATGGAGCACTTGATCACAAAACAGTGAAGTGGTGGAGAAAGCTTGCCTTCCACTGTATAATTATGGCAGTTTCCAATGGTTGTATTTTGCACAATTGCATCAATGAGAAGAAACTGAGCACTCCTAAGTTTATATAGGAGGTCTGCACTGCGTTAGTGTTACAGAGAGGAGAGAGAATTGAGGATTCTCATGGATCTGCAACAGTTGCTCGATTGTCGCAGAAACATTTTCCGAACCGTGTGGAAATGGCAGAAAGGAAGAAGAAAGTACGAAGACGTTGTGTAGTGTGTAGTGGAAAACTAAAGAACATTACTGGGAAAGCTGGGAGGAGAGATACTTCTTATGAGTGCAGTGAGTGTGATGTAGGTTTGTGTGTCACCCCGTGCTTCAAGCTCTATCACACTGTTGTTCACTATGCAAAATAGCTTATGTGTATGTAGCTATGCTTTATGTGCAAATGGTATAACAAATGTCCTTTCAGTGTCAAATGATCACTTTCCAAAATTTATTTCTTCTTTAAATTGAACACAGTAGTAAAAATAAATTTTTGACAAAAATCTATTTTCGCAAAATCGAGGAGAAATCCGCATCACTTCTTCGAAACAGTATATGCCCAATACACGTGACTGTTTACCCATGTAAAGTTGAAACCTTAAAGTTTTAAACCACACCTGTAGTTTTTATGTATCTCTAACTAAACGTCCTTTACATCTATTTAAAGTCTGTTGAAAATAGAAAAAATCAGCTAGCACACAGGGAGTGGCATGCAGTTAAGGGCTTAGCATGGTAAGTGTTAAACTCACTTAAATCCTGATAACCTGCCATTGTAGCAGCAGTAACCGATGTAACAACTGCGCCAGGCACTTTTTGTCTTACATAGGCGTTACCGATCGCAGCGCTGTATTCCGACTGTTCACGTATCTCCTTATTTGAATACGCATGCCTATACGAGTTTCTTTGGCACTTCAGTGTATTTCATTCTTATCTAAATTCTTATACTGATTATTGTGTTTATTCTACAGTAAGATTTGGTGCGTTGCCTTGGATGATACCTGTCGTAGAAAAGTGCGAAACATAGAAATTCCGAAGACCAGGAGCAATGTGCGAAGTAAGGTTTGCCAGAGTTTCATTTATTCGTATGAATATCAGTCTTGAAAGAAAATTTGTTAACGCTGCTGAAGATTTAACACGTTGGCAATAATTTCGCGGCAAATCATCCATAACGGATCACTTTATCACAAACTGATGCTTGCAGTTCAGTTGATTATGAATGAAGCCATACTTTTGGAATTTCATATAAAACGATTTCAAATAATTTTTGCATTCATATTTCTTTTTTTTCCATTCATTCACCAGACATACAATCAGGAGACGAGTGAGAACAACGTTATTTCAATATCCAATGGAAAATATTCATTAGTCATCTTCTGCATGAAAAACAAAAGCTCTCTAAAAGGCACATAGTCTACCTTTAAAACTTCGACTGTCCCTTTTTTAGAAAGACTGAGAATCTACGGATGAACCGAGACACTTGTTCACTTATTTTGACTCCTCTTCTACTGAGCAAAGTTTCTGGGAAACTGGGTTATGGCTTTTGCCTTGTTGTCAACGATAGAAGCGCCCGATTTGGCGTAATGGTTAGCGCGGCACTCTCATTCGGTCGGACGGCTGTGCAAATATCCATTATGCTGCTGACCGTTAAAGTTGCAACTCCATGCAGAATAAAAAATAACTTAATTTAGCCTGTTGTGCTTCTACAGGGTGGTTTTGTTAAATGGAGACAACTTCAGGAAACGATTTCTAAGAGTATAATGAGCAACATTAGATTGTATGGGAACATGGGTAGACATGCGTTCCAAGGAGGGTACACCCACTTGAAAGTGGAGATAAAAGATCTTGGACAGTATAGGTTTCAATGGCTGAAAGCACATATGACAAAGATGACAACGTCAGGCGTGTAGGAATATTCTGTCTGTACTAGTGTATTACTGGTATGGTGGCAGTCGACCATCAGTACCGTTTCATCATCACTGTGAGAACGGGGATTATTGGCGAACGTCTCGAGGGACTAGTCCACATCTACATCTACATACGTAATCCACAAGCCAACGTACGGTGCGCGGCGGAGGGAGCCCTGAATCGCTACTAGTCATTTCCTTTCCAGCTCCACTCGCAAATACAGTGAGGGAAAAACGACAGTTAAAATGCCTCTGTGTGAGTCCTAATTTCTCGTATCTTATCTTCGTGGTCCTTACGCGAAATGTATGTTGGAGGGAGTAGAATCATTCTGTCGTCAGCCTCCAATGACGGTTCTCTAAATTTTCTCAATAGTTTTCCTCGAAAAGAACATCACCTTCACTCCAGGCATTCTCATTTGAGTTCCCGAAGCATCTCTGTAACATTTGCGTGTTCTTCGAACCTAACGGTAACCAGTATAGCAGCCTGCCTCTGAATTGGTTCGATGTCTTCCTTTAATCCGACCTGGTGCGGATCGCAAACACACGAGCAGTACTCAAGAATAGGTCGCACCAGAGTCCTATATGTGGTCTTCTGTACAGATGAAACAAACTTTCCCAAAATTCTCCCAATAAACTGAAGTCGACCATTCATTTTCCCTACCACAATTCTCACACGTTCGTTCCATTTCATTGCAGATATTTAAACGGCGTGACTGCGTCAAGTAGGGCGCTACTAATGCTGTATTCAAACATTAGGCATACCTCTAAAATACTAGTATAGATATGATATTCCCACAGTCTGGTGTGTTTTCATATGTGCTTTCAATCATTGAAACGTACATTGTCGAAGGTATTTTATTTCCATCTTCAGTGCGATGTACCTCCCTTGAAATGCATTCCCGGTCATATGCCCGTATTAAATTTATTACTCCTTATTCTCCCAGGGATCGCTTCCTGCAGTTTCTCCCCATTTATCAGAACTGTCTGGTATAATATGATAGGAAGAATACAAGATTAAATTTTCAGGCAATTTAGGGGTAAACACGGTGAGAAGTTTAGCACACATGACTCCCATACAGTATACTAGGAAAAATACACGATTAAACTTTCAGGCGACTTAGGGGTTTACACAGTGAGGAATTTAGCACACCTGGCAGCAACAACATCTTTAATCCGGATGGGCATCGAGTCTAACAAAGCTTGCATACTAGGCTGCTACCTGCAGAGGAACCAGAAATTGCCTTTGCCTAGCATTAAGTAAGTGGTACTGGATGTAGCAGAGCATAAAAAGTAGCTTAAATTTGTTATTTATACCTAGATTAACATAAAAAATATAGACTGTGTTGCAGTTGTTCAAAAAGTCAAGAACTATGTCGTAGGTTAAATCGAAACAATACAAACGTTTTTGCTCTCTTAGCCTAGGAAGCACAGATGTACGCCTGTAGCTTACCCCATGATGCCAACCGGATCTACAGAGTACACCGCATATTTCTTCATCTGAAATCTGGTCACAGTGCTCTTATTTCTGATATTATATTAACTGAATGTTCGCTCTTTATGGAACCAATTATTTAAAAAAAATATTTTCTCATTTCATTTTAAAACTGCTCTTGGCATTTTCCGCCACTGTAAAATATTTAACGTATTTTTTTTATTTTTATCTCCCAGAAAACTCACCACTGTAAGCCAGTTTTTAGGCTCATTCGCATCCATCAGTGCATATTTAACGACTGGCAAGGACGGGCTCTAATAAGCCTGAATCATAGGATACCAGTTACAATTTGACGCTGCCCCTGGTAAACATTCATCTCGTATCACTTTTTAGTTATCTGTAGTTCATCGCTATATGTTACGCGGCTTAGTAATGTAGTAACGTATTTTGTTTGCTGTTTAGACAGTTCTTCCTATCTTATTTTCCTTTATTGGGCTGTTGACAATGAATATGAAGGCGGAAGCGATACAGTCACAAAAGTATTTTGCTAGTTGGTGGCTACGTCTACTTTTATTGTTCCAACTGTACTCAGTGATACACTCACTTAACATGCAAAGCACGAGTACTATGCAAAGTGTCAGACGTAATTTGGACTCGGCATATATTTATTAGGGTCCGAGATATTGAAACAATGGTTTCGGCAAGTGACAGTGTACTGTGATGAATGATTAGCATAGGCCTACATAACCTTTCTGTTTATTGAGACAATGTACCAAAAATTTTTAATGGAATGATACATAATTTCAATAGCATTCTCTAGCTCTTTAAGTATGAGTATAGTTGTACAATGCTTGCTAATGTTTACTGTTAAATATTTCAAAAAAACTGCCGAGAAACGTACAAAATGTGAGGCGGAGCGAGTTGTCTGGCAGACAGGTTATTTTTACATAGCGCTGGAGGTGGAACAGCGCTGCGGATTTACATTTAGTACGCTTCCCGCTATTTTGGGCAAACATTAACAAGCGTTATATCGCTATGTTTCTTTATTTTCAGCTCCATGGCTAACGTAAATTTCACACGCTGTAAATTTTATATCCTAATTCTGATGAAAACCAAAGTCAACGTCTGACTTCCCGTTGCGTTTTGTACTTTTTAAAGGTAAATAACCTGCTATGACACTTTCCTTACGTGACTTCAACTCCACAGCATGTAAAACTCAGAGCAGAGATAACATTTGTATTGAAAAAAAAGTATTAAAACGACAATACAGTAGGACTAAAGGGTGTAAGCTATCTATGGCTCTTTCAGCAGTGATGCAGAAAACGTAACAAAATGATCGAGTTCTTTAAAAATCAATTATCGACAAGAAAGCATTGGAAAAACAACGACAAATTTTCAGTAGCTTTCGTGTCACCTACCTAAGATATGAACAAAAATTACATCATTAAGATTAACGCCTAACATGAGACGTGTAGCACGATTGTAATAATTACTTAATGGAAACATGGGAAAGAGATCCTAATAAAATTTTCTATAGTGAAATCAGTTACTAGGTTTTTATGAGGTTCAGTGTCCTGTACCTCAAGAAAGAAGGATCTTAAACTAATATCGACAAAGGAAATGCAGTTCTTTAAAAATATTAAAGGATACAGTAGAGCTGGCAAAAGCAGGGAAGACTTTATCAAATCGCTTTTATGTGTACAACAGAACAAAAACGATACAGGGCAAAATAAAATGGAAGGGACATGTTTCTCTGAAATCCGGAAATCAGGCTCAAACAGCGCAAACACATTACAGTCATCAGAAACGTAATCTGTGGGAAGGTAGAGGGCAACAGAACGAAAACCGTAAAGGTTATTTTAGCCTACGCCTGATTCGTAGGAAGAAGAAAAAAATTCTTTCGTGGCTCTGACCGACTGGTTGAAAGGAAATAAAACGAAGTTGACGTCAGGAAAGGACAGATTGCTCAGGAGAGAAGCCAGCTTAGGGACAATCAGAAGTAAGAAGAGCGAGGATCAGATTAAATCAAAATAAAAGCATGCTAAACATCAAGTCTCAGGAAATAGAATATAAAAAGTGATTACAATACGAATAAATTTTGGAAGCTGATTAGATCAAGACTATTTGTCGTGAAGAATAGCTTCGTCAGCAAATTAAATCTGATAATGTCAAATACTACAGTGAGATTAATGACGAAATTATTGAATTTATACGCTAAGCTAGCGAGAGTACTTAAAACTGAATTGAGAAAGGAGATTAGAAACATCGGAAAAGTTATGTTACAGAAATATGTTAGAAGCGAAAACGTGTTATATCACACAGGTAAGAAAAGAAATCTGTAGAAAACCCAACAAGTATGTCTTGAGACGTCCATTGTTTATCGATTTGTGATGAAGGCAACAGTAACGGATGACAATAACAGAAAAAACTGTAGAACAGGCACCACATGCTACAGATGACATTATTCGTATTGAGTATTCAGCAGTGCAGAAACTGGATCAAAAAATGAGAAAAGAAGAATCACGTAAAGCAACTGGTAAATTGATGCTAGAAATAAAAATGGAAAATAAAGGTCTCTCAATAACAGTAAATGAGAATTTCTATTTGAACTTCTGAACTCGAAACCTTGTGATTAATTGTAGTTACTTGCGACATATAGTTATGACAAACACAGAAATTCTTACCTGTGTATATGGGTTCTGAAACGATTATCTCCTTACAGTTCTAACACACTTGGCAGTTGTGAGGAAAAAGACATGTTTTTCATGTGTCACTGCAGTACATCAGTCAAGTCGAAGCAGTGGTTAAAATACTGACTTCGCTTTCTGAAGGACGAGGTTCTAATCACCTCCCGGCATCCCGATTTAGATTCTTCTTGGTTCCCATAAATCACTTAAGGCAAATGCCGTGACGATTCCTTTGAAAAGGGCACGCCCGATTTTCTTTCTTATCCTTCATCATTCTGTGTCTGTGCTCCGTCTCCAATGCCTTCATCGTCAACGAGACGTTAAACTCTAATCCCCGCTACTTCCTTAGTGCAGTACAAGTGCGTTTTTGGCGTACAATACACAAAATATCTGATCAGGAATAATACGTATGCTTCCGTCCACTGCTGTAATACATCAGCGGCGCTGCCAATCAACATAGTGTGTCGTAGTGAAGTGAGCGCTTTTCGGTTAAGATTCTTTACACCGCTGACGCCACTACAGCTTTTTCATGTTCGATTACTTTCATTTCGGGCGAAAAGGCAGGCCACTCCACTCTGGTGATCCTAGCATGCTGAAGGAGTTACCATCCATCAAGATAAAATTCTCACTCAAATGTTGGTTGCAGAACCTCGTCCCTGTACCGCTGGGCAATTACATTACCCTCAACAAACACTAGAGGTGAACTGCGGCCCAATGTAAAGCCACTCCAGAACGTCACTCCACCACCAGGTTTTTGCATAAGTGGGACACAGTGCTGGAGGCGTTCGATATTACCTGGTTCTCTCCAAATACCTTGCCTTTAATTAACGTGTTACAAATAGATCCGAGTTTCGTCCATAAACAACACCTGACGCCAAACCTGGGGCGTCCATTTTTCATGATTTCTTGCCCATCTGGAACGGAGTCCGTTTTGTTGTAGTGTACGGCGTGGTGCTCTTCATGGTCGTCGGGACTGGAGGCTCGCATCAGCCCATCATCTCATAAGATTTTTATGCGATAAATGAAATCCTTTAGCCTCTTCGAACGCCGAATACAGTTCTGGACCACTCAGTCGATGGTTCCTTTGGTTGAGATGCCGTAGTTATCGATCACCCTGTGCACCTGTCGAACGTGGACAGCCTGTGCGTTGTAAGTCCTCAACACTATCTGTCAATTGGAACCCATTCCTTGTTCACACTCCACCACTTTGACTCTGTTGCACACGTCGAGCAACTCCCGTGCTTGACACGCCTTCTGCGCGCAACGCGATGATTCGGACCAGATAGTTGGTCGCAACTGTCCTTCGAGGCATGATGGATGTTCAGTCTACTATTCCACAGACCTCTCTAACGCGTCCCTGTTCGTGCTTTACTTTCAGCTGAAATTTTGCAACCCATTCGAATGCCGCGTTCTCCTCGTAGGTAACGCTAATAGTCACTAGGTGTAAGTTTATCAACAACGTCATGGCTAACATTCCGATACCTCCTGGACCAGTCACAATAGCAACTCGTCAGGAACATAATCAGCGAGATGCAAAATTTAGTTGATGTGCGTAGATAACTTATCTGAAAAATAAATACTTCATACAATGTAAAGCAAGAAAACACAGCCATTATATGAAAACTTTATTTATTTCAATATTTCTCAGAAATTTTCGATTTCTTTACTAGTAAAAAACAAAAGTAGCTTTCCCAACTAGCATTAATCTGTGTTACAGGCTGCGTCATAATCTTTCTATTCGTGAAAAATTCTTGAAATTTAGCAGCTATGAAGTTACCTGTGCTCAGTGCTGTACCTAATAAACGTGAAGAAGTGTCAAAAACTTTCACATTAAATTCAAGGAAGATGTAAACGGCTCTCGATGCGACACACCAGAAAAATCAGCAGAAGCCTCGCACACACTGAGGTGACAAAATTTATGGGGTAGCGATAGGCGCATGTACAATTGGCGGTAGTCTGATGTACACAAGGTGTAAACGGGCAGTGCATTGGTGGAGCTGTCATTTGTACACAGGTGATACATGTGGAAAGGTTTCTGGCGCGACTATGCCTGCTCTACGGGTATTAACAGACTTTGAACGTGAAATGATAATTGGAGCTAGACGTAGGGGAGATTCCATTTCGGAAATCGTTAGGGAATTCAATATTGCGAGATCTACACTGTCAAGAGCGTGCCGAGAATACCAAATTTCAGGTATTACCTCTCACCACCGGCAATGCAGTTGCGCACGGGATTCATTTAACGACCCAGAAACGCGGCGTTTGCGTTTAGTTGTTACTGAAACTCGATTATTTGCCGAACTGCGACCTTCCAGACAGGAAATCACGAATCCAGTCGCACAACTGAGACGGTACCCCATAGGCCCGCATCTTGATTAAAAGTCGCTTGTGAGGAACGGTGTCAAAAGCCTTTCGGAAATCTAGAAATACGGAATCAACTTGAGATCCCCTGTCGATAGCGGCCATTACTGCGTGCGAATAAAGAGCTAGCTGCGTTGCACAAGAATGATGTTTTCTGAAACCATGCTGATTACGTATCAATAGATCGTTCCCTTCGAGGTGACTCATTATGTTTGAATACAATATATGCTCCAAAACCCTACTCCAAACCGACGTCAATGATATAGGTCTGTAGTTTTATAGATTACTTCTACTACCCTTCTTAAACACTGGTGCGACCTGCGTAATTTTCCAATCTGCAGGTACAGATCTATCGGTGAGCGAGCGGTTGTAGATGATTGCTAAGTAGGGAGCTATTGTATCAGTGTAATCTGAAAGGAACCTAATCGGTATACAATCTGGACCTGAAGACTTGCCAGTATCAAGAGATTTGTGTTGCTTCGCAACCCCTAAGGTATCTACTTCTAAGAAACTCATGCTATCAGCTGTTCGTGTTTCAAATTCTGGAATATTCCATTCGTCTTCCTTGGTGAAGGAATTTCGGTAAACTGCGTTCAATAACTCCGCTTTAGCGGCACAGTCGTCGGTAACAGTACCATCGGCATTGCGCAGCAATGGCATTGACTGCGTCTTGCCGCTTGTGTACTTTACATACGACCAGAATTTCCTCGGATTTTGTACCAAATTTCGAGGCAATGTTTCGTTGTGGAACCTATTAAAGCCATCTCGCATTGAAGTCCGTGCCAAATTTCGCGCGTCTGTAAATTTTAGCCAATCTTCGAGATTTCGCGTTCTTCTGAACTTCGCATGCTTTTTCCGTTGCCTCTGCAACAGCGTTCGGACCTGTTTTGTGTACCATGGGGAATCAAATGGCTCTGAGCACTATGGGACTTAACATCAATGGTCATCAGTCCCCTCGAACTTAGAACTACTTAAACCTAACTAACCTAAGGACATCACACAACACCCAGTCATCACGAGGCAGGGAAAATTCCTTCGTCGTAAAATTCGGCCGCCTGCGCCTTCAACCACGTGGTTACCTCTTCTTGAAGCTGTGCGTCGTCATCAAAACGCTGCGTAGCCAACCACTTCTTCATTGCTGGGAATAAGTGGAAGTCGCTCGGTGCCAGGTCGGGACTGTACGGCGGATGAGGAAACAACTCCCACTTAAAAGATTCGAGAACTTCACGAGTGGCATTTGCCGCATGGGGCCGGGCGTTGTCGTGAATCATCAAGATCTTTGAGCCCAACTTTCCACTGCGCTTGTTTTGTATTGCTCTTCTGAGGTTGTGCAGAGTTTGGCAATACCTTTGAGAGTTTATTGTAGTGCCTCTTTCCAGGAAATCCACAAAAATCACACCTTTTCTATCCCAAAAGACAGTCGCCACGTGGTTGAAGGCGCAGGCGGCCGAATTTTACGACGAAGGAATTTCCAAACTCGTCCATCGCTACGATAAGTACCTTAATTTAAGTGGCAAGTATGTAGAAAAGTAGTATTTAAGTGTGGCTTTCATCTGTATATAACAAAAAAAATTCCAATGCTTTATTTATTTTTAATTCCAAAACGTAATGTACTTTGTGGATAGCCCTCGTAGCTTCCTAGATATTCTCTCCAGGGCGACAGTATAACATGGCACACAGGTCCAAGATCTACGCAACTACGTTATACGGAAGCACCAAGGCCACCTACTCTATTCGAAACCAAAAGGACCAAACATGCAGTTTCAACAAGAAAAGATTGAACATATGCCATTTCAACATAGAAGGCTATATGACAACAAAGGGAGAAATCCTTGAAAAAATTTTAACCAGAAAGTGAACAAGCGTCGCACTCTTACGAGAGATTCATCTGTCTGGTGAAACCATCAGCCGCATCAAAATACCAGAATATACCAGAGGTGTTCAATAAGTAATTCAACTCGTTTTTATCGGCCTATTTCGATTGAAAAAATGTGGAATTTGTTCGGGGATATCACTAAATATTCCCGCTTTAGCCCCTGTAGTTTCATGAACTTCCGATAGGTGGCGACGCTATACGCAGCCCTCAAAATGGCGTCTATAACGGAGCCGCGTTGCAAGCAGAGGGCTGTCATTGATTTTCTTTTGGCGGTAAAACACAGCATCGCAGACATTAACAGGTGCTTGCAGAATGTCTACGGACATCTGACAGTGAACTAAATCACTGTGAGTTTTTGGGCGAAGGGTCTGTCATCACCTACATCCACATCTACTTACATACTCCGCAATCCACCATACGGTGCGTGGCGGAGGGTACCTCGTACCACAACTAGCATCTTCTCTCCCTGTTCCACTCCCAAACAGAACGAGGGAAAAATGACTGCCTATATGACTCTGTACGAGCCCTAATCTCTCTTATCTTATCTTTGTGGTCTTTCCGCGAAATGTAAGTTGGTGGCAGGAAAATTGTACTGCAGTCAGCCTCAAATGCTGGTTCTCTAAATATCCTCAGTAGCGGTTCACGAAAAGAGCGCCTCCTTTCCTCCAGAGACTCCCACCCGAGTTCCTGAAGCATTTCTGTAACACTCGCGTGATGATCAAACCTATCAGTAACAAATCTAGCAGCCCGCCTCTGAGTTGCTTCTATGTCCTCCCTCAATCCGACCTGATAGGGATCCCAAACGCTCGAGCAGTACTCAAGAATAGGCCGTATTAGTGTTTTATAAGCGGTCTCCTTTACAGATGAACCACATCTTCCCAAAATTCTACCGATGAACCGAAGACGACTATCCGCCTTCCCCACAACTGCCATTACACGCTTGTCCCACTTCATATCGCTCTGCATTGTTACGCCCAAATATTTAATCGACGTGACTGTGTCAAGCGCTACACTACTAATGGAGTATTCAGACATTACAGGATTCTTTTTCCTATTCATCTGCATTAATTTACATTTATCTATATTTAGAGTTGGCTGCCATTCTGTCCACCAATCACAAATCCTGTCCAAGTAATCTTGTATCCTCCTACAGTCACTCAACGACGACACCTTCCCGTACACCACAGCATCATCAGCAAACAGCCGCACATTGCTATCTACCCCATCCAAAAGATCATTTATGTAGATAGAAAACAACAGCGGACCTACCACACTTCCCTGGGGCACTCCAGATGATACCCTCACCTCCGATGAACACTCACCATCGAGGACAACGTACTGGGTTCTATTACTTAAGAAGTCTTCGAGCCACTCACATACTTGGGAACCAATCCCATATGCTCGTACCTTAGTTAGGAGTCTGCAGTGGGGCACCGAGTCAAACGCTTTCCGGAAGTGAAGGAACATGGTACCGTCTGATACCCTTCATCCATGGTTCGCAAGATATCATGTGAAAAAAGGGCGAGTTGCGTTTCGCAGGAGCGATGCTTTCTAAAGCCGTGTTGATGCATGGACAGCAACTTCTCTGTCTCAAGGAAATTCATTATATTCGAACTGAGAATATGTTCGAGACTCCTGCAACAAACCGATGTTAAGGATATTGGTCTGTAATTTTGAGGATCCGTCCTTCTACCCTTCTTATATACAGGCGTCACCTGCGCTTTTTTCTAGTCGCTCGGGACATTACGTTGGGCAAGAGATTCGCGATAAATGCAAGCTAAGTAAGGAGCCAATGCAGTAGAGCACTCTCTGTAAAACCAAATTGGAATCCCATCAGGACCTGGCGATTTATTTGTTTTCAACCCATTCAAATGCTTCATAACCCCGGGGATGTCTATCACTATGTCCTCCATACGCAACAATGTCACACAAACCTGTCAGATATCCCACGAACCGGCCAGCCGCATAGAGCTGTGATACCTGCAGTGTTGGAAGATGTGGACACTCTAATATGACGTTATAACACTACCGCGTATTAATGATTACCAAATTTGGTTTAAACTTGCAGTAAATGTTACCCTCTGGGAGGATTTTTAAAAGTTTGACGGTGTGTTACCTAACGGACAGAGGGGATCGAACATGAAGTTCGTAGTAGTAGCAGTCGGTACCCTACAGTGAGACTAAAATTTTGTAAGAAAATATAGTAACAGAATTCCTGTAAATTAAATATGAAAGGTCGCCATTCTAATTAGGCATAATAATGTGGAAACATTATTTTTAATGAATCTATTTTTAATGAATCTATTTTTACTCTTGCAAAAGTGACTTTCATAGACTCTTCCTCAGAAAAGTGCAATGAACACCTACAATAACCAGACGAACTACACAGTGGGTAGCAAAAGTTATCAACAGCATAGATAAGCAATCATAGAAATGGAAAAGAGACTTTATCACTGTTAACCCCAATCTTCACTTCTACCTTTCACTAATTTGGCACACAAATTGTTCCCTAGGGCATACACATAACTATGTCGCATTTGGTAAGAATTAAAGTTTGACGAACCCACACATACACATCACAAATGCAATAAGATAACACCGTACACATACCTTTTGTATAAATAGTCACTTCTGGTTCCTTTAGGTAGATAATAACTATTCAGTTTGGTTTATTCCTGATATAACACATTGGGAAGGGGTGGCGAGAAACTATCCCTTCTTTACATAAGCAAACTATATACACTTTTCAGAAATATTTTGCATTATGATAAGAACTGAATTACTACCTCACTTCAGATCATTTATCTTACAATATTTTAATACCATTTGCATTGACAATACTCTCTACAAACTTCAGAAAAGACTTAAATTAAAAGTTAACTTCGAATCAGGTTAAAACATAAAACGATACCTCAGAAGCAAGTGGTTTTAAATTAACCTCAGTTTTGTTCAACAGTACTATAACTTTGGCACTTTCCAGCTGTAGTAGTTCATAGTAAATTAAAAACTTTTCGTCTGACACATATTATGCGCCCCTTATACTACTCGTGAAGCGAGTAGTTTTCACTGACAATTTTAATGTTCCTACACATTAAACAATGACACTTGCAAAGTAGAAACTATTGAAAGTAACTTGGAGCTTTCCATAAATTCAACGTAAAATGAAATGGATTAATATCAATCTTTCACAAACAGGGTATTCGGACTTAAATACTTTGAGGAGAGGACCCTGCTTGGCACCATCAAAGGAGTAAATTCATGGTTCGAACACAAAGTTCACCAATATTTGAATTATTATTGCAAATTAAATCACACAAACACTCTGGTTCATACTGTTGTACAGTTCTGAACTCTCGAATCTGATGAAGTGGTGGCGCAATATTTGTGGCGAGCACGAGTTCTTCTCGGTGACGTGACTATCATTTTTAGAGCCATTTCCAATGCGAGAGCACCATTCTACAGCCGCAATTACAACCGAGGCCATTCCACCTCAGATTAGATACTGGATGCCTCGCTCGGCACCTGCACTGTTGACTGGTCGGCTGCTGGCTACTGACTCCTTACTGTGCTCTCTCGCTTCCCGCCCAGATTGAGCGCAATTTCCACCTATTAGCTCGCACCACACCATTTCCGTAGCGGAGGGGAATCACTATGTCTTACATTCTACAATACAAAATCCGTAAGTATGAACCAGTTTTTACATTGCAGTTTTTCATACATAAACAAATATATTTAATAAAATTCCATTATTTAAACACACTATACGTTAAACAATTTATACATCATAAAGTACCACCTCCCTCCAATGATCCAAAGAACTCAACTAGTAACGAGTAAACACTTTTAAAATAAAGTTGCACTGTACCGATTGCCCACCATCGATTGTGGTGCTACAAGGTGATCAATGGATCACAATCAAACACATCACTGCTGCATATCTCTGTTGGTAGTGCTCACACACTCATCCACCAATTGCGGTACTCACAGGTGTGAGCCCGTTGGGTTCCTCGCCGCCGAACAGAAGACCACAAAGAGCAATGAAGAACCATCTGTGCGGAATTGCTTGCGCATTATGAGGCTGATCGTCTAAACTTTTTGTTGAATATCATGACTTGTGATAAAAGATTGATTCATTACTTCGAACTGTAAACAAATCGGCAAACCATGGCGTGGAGCCACATCATCTCTCCTCCGAAGAGAAAGTTCAGAGTCGCACCTACAGCCAGTAAAGTCAACGCGACGGTGTTCTGGGAGTCTGATTAAGTTTTTCTGTTTGATGTCTTCCCTCAAAGTGCAACGGTCAACTCTGCACGGTATTGTGCTACCCTCCGGAAGCTGAAGAAACCGTTTCAGCGTGTTCGTCGCTACAAAAATGTAAACGAACTTCTCTTTCTCTGTGACAACGGAACGCCTTACACAAATCTGTCCACCGAAGAGGAGTTCACAAAACTTCGTTGGACTGTTCTTCCTCATCCACCCTACAGCCCGGACGACGCGCCTTCCAACCCCCATCTGTGTGGGCCAACGCAGGAGACACTTCGCGGGAAGCACTACGTAGATGACAGGGAGTTTATGGAAGCAGCAAGACGGTGGCTCATACGTCGACCTTCAGTCCGGAACAGCGCTGCTGCTACAGTCGCAGGTTCGAATCCTGCCTCGGGCATGGATGTGTGTGATGCCCTTAGGTTAGTTAGGTTTAAGTAGTTCTAAGTCTAGGGGACTGATGACCTCAGATGTTAAGTCCCATAGTGCTTAGAGCCATTTGAACCATCTGAACCGACGTCGACCAATAGAGTGGTACCACGCGGGCATACAGGCACACCCAGTAAGCAGGCGTAAGGCCGTCCTATTGAACGAAAATTATGAAGAAAAACAGGCTTTTGTAGCCAAAAGAGTGAAGAATAATACACTTATCAACCAGAAAATTGTGGCCACTGACCTACTACCGACACTATTCGGTGCAAGCAATAGCAGCGTCATCTGGCGAGGAATGACTTCTAGTCAGACACATGTATGCTGAAGTCGGACGTCGTAGGCTGGGCAGACTGATAAAACAGGACAGGCGGCGAACAGTGCGGAACTAACATCAGACTTTAATGCTGGGCGGAGTACAAGTGTGTCTGAACACAGAATGCACACAACACTCCTAACTATGGACCTCCACAGCCGACGACCCATGCATGTGCCAATGTTAACGCTACGACATAGGCAATTAAGACTAAAATGGGCACGTGACCATCGGAACTGCACGTTGGTAGAGTGGCTGCGCATTGTATGGTCTGATGAGTCTCGATACCTTCTTCATCACGTCGATGAGAGGGCGCGAATCCGTCGTCTTACAGGGGAATAGCTCCTTGACATGTGACGGCCGGAAGGAGACAAACTGGTGGCGGCTCCATAATGCTCTGGGGAATATTCACGTGGGCATCTAAAGGTCCAGTGGAGCTGGTGCATGGCACCACATCGGCTACGCTGGTTGCACACCACGTACACCCCTTCATGACGATCGTGCTTCCCGACGACAGTGTCATTTTTTAACAAGATAAGGCGCCATGCCACAAGGCCAGGAGTACGATGAAGGGGTTCGAGAAACACAGTTACCAGTTCCAGTTGATGTGCTGGCCCTCCAACTTGCCAGATCTGAACCCGATCGAACACATCTGGCATGTGACTGAATGTCGCCCCAAAGCTCATCGCCTCCCCCGGCGGACTTTACGGGGATTGGGTGACTTGTGTGTAGATGTGGTGCCAACTCCCTTCAGCGACCTACCAAGGCCTCATTGTTTCCATTCCATGATACGGCGTTGCTGGTGTGCCAAAGGTGGACATACCGGCTATTAGGTAGGTGGTCATAATGTTCTGGCTAATCATTGTATGGTATATTGGGATCCTAAATAAAACCAACTTTTAGAAAAAAGAGTAGCATTCCTTATTGAATGCCCTCGCACAAATGTTGGCTATGTTGCCCATGATATTCATGGTAAGGCCACGCTAATGAAGAACGAAATCCTAGGGATTTAGATACAAAACTGATGCCAGCAGAACGTACGATAGGTATAAAACTGGGAGATCGGACAGTCTATAATATCTATAAACCTCCATCAGAGAATTGGCCGAAAGATATTTTATCCAAGGCTAACCATCCAGCAGTTTACGCCGGTTTTTAACTCTCACACCCTAGTTGGAGCTATCCGAGATTCATTCCTGAAGACATAGAATTATATAACTGGGCAGACGGCTCCATTTCAACCCCAAGATTACAGCCAGCTTCAAATCAAAGGCGTGAGGCACAACGCCACACGCGGGGCAACAGGCACACACATGTAAGCTACAAGAAGGGTCCTCGAGATATTCCCACGGAGCCAGCACCCTCGGGTAACTCTAGAGGTCGGGTTATCAATCCTAGTAACAAAAAGTCCACCAAGCCCAACCTGGAACCTGAGGAAAGCTAACTGAAGTAAAAATCTACATCAAGGAGACATTAAATCAGGTACCCCCGAAACTTAAGAACTACGAAAGATTCACAAATCTTGTCCACAAAGCGTTCCTAAACGCCGTTTTTCGAGGGTTTAGGAAGGAATACACACCCTGCTGGACGAAAGCGTGCGAAAAAGTACTGGAGCATTTTAAGAAGGGCAGGGACAATGACACGATGAGACAACTGGTGAATACACAGTCCAGTCACATTAATGCGTAATGCGACCACTACCTGTGTTCGACGTCAACGTGCAAGAAGCACTCACAGACTGTAGGTGGCAGCACTAGCAGCGGAGGTTACATATAGCGCGTCGGGGAGACGTGGAAAACAGTGGAGTGGTTGTCATAATGCGGAAACGGAGCGATGTATCTGATGTCCAAAAGGGTGTGATAATTGGTTTAAGGGCCAACGGTGGAAGCGTTTCCTAAAGAGTTAACTTTTTAAACAGTTCGCGACCCTCCGTGTTTCATCTGACGTCCAAAAGAGCATGATTATTGGTTTTTGGGTCAAGGGTTGAAGCATTCCCGAAACGGCTAACTTTGTAAACTGCTCGCGTGCTGCCGTGATTAAGGTGTAGTTTGCATGACAAAACGAAGCTATCCGAAACTGGTGCCGAGGCAACTGTGGTGTACCACAGGCCATAGATGACAGGAGTGAATGACGACTGCGGATATTTATGTGAGCGAATAGACATGCAACCGCTGAGGAACTAACCAACATAGTCTCCTCGAAGACTGCTCCGCGAACGTTGCTGCGTATGGGCCTCCGCAGCAGGCGTCATGCGCCCATGCTGACTGCTGCTCATCGGCGACAAAGGCTGGAATCAAGCGTCCACTGAGTGGTGACAGGTGGCCATTTCAGATGAATCACGTTTTATACTTTATTGGAAGAGATCCTACCAGAATTCTTGAAGGTGGTGGTGGTAAGTTTCTGTGGGACCAAACTGCTCAGGTCAGCGGTCCCTAGGCTTACACACAACTTAATCTAACTTAAACTAAATTACGCTAAGGACAACACACACACACCCATGCCCGAGGGAGGACTCGAACCTCCGACGGGGGGAGCCGCGCTAACCGTAGCAAGGTTCCCATAGTCCGCACGGTTACCCCGCGCGGCAATTCTTGAAGGATGATGATGATGATGATGTTTGGTTTGTGGGAAGCACAACTGCGTGGTTATCAGCGCCCGCACAAATTCCCAACCTCTGCTCAGTCCAATTTCGCCACTGTTATGAATGATGATGAAATGAGGAGGACAACACAAACACTTAGTCATCTCGAGGCAGGTGAAAATCCCTGACCCCGCCGGGAATCAAACCCGGGACCTCGTGCTCGGGAAGCGAGAACGCGACCGCGAGACCACGAGCTGCAGACAATTCTTGAAGGAACTGGTAATTTTAGGCAGAAGTTGGTTGGCCAAACTCTACTTCAGAACGGACGCATCCGCTAAGATCTTGAAAGAAGCAAATGTTATCGTGGTGCCGAAACCCGGATAGACAGGAGGTAATCGAAAGAATTTCAGATCGGTATCCCTGCTATGTACATCCTATAAATTATTCTGGAGAATAGGATTGATATGACTAACTCCACACGTCGAAGCCATCTATCCTACACAACAAGTAGTTTTTAGAGTGGATATAAGTTGTTGTGATCAAGTGTTGTCCATCCCAACCTATACTGAGAAATACGATATTGGAGTTCCTGTGTTATTACAAATTACGATGCAATGTTCCTTCGGACATGGATGTGTGTCCGAAAGAAGAGGCACTGCGACGACTATAGCCATAATGAAATACAAGAAATGCATTCGCATTTGCGAATATGAACAACCATCAGCTGTATAATGGAATGACTGCAATGAAAATGCATGCATGTCCAAATGAACATTGCATAGTAATTTGGAATAAAACAGGCACTGCTCAATCGTATTTATCCGCTGATACCAGGTAAGTGGCTATCAAGTAAAATGTCTTCGTTGTACAAGAATATACATAATGGATGTACGAGTACGGGTTGTAGACACATGGCTGATGATATATGGAAGTTTGGGTTTGGCCGTGAGTCGTGCTCTGATGGCCTAACGGTAAGGTGACCGCACTCGATAAGCGGGAAATCCTGGTTCGAGTCCCGGTCCGGCACAAACTTTCATTGTCGTCATTCCATTATACAGCTGATGGTTGTCCACATTCGTAATTACGTATACATTTCTTATACGGAGAAAGGTTTCCAAAAAATAAATAAATAAATAAAAACCGGTCTGGTTCTCCATAGATCCTACTTTACCGTACGATACAGTATGGACTGTTTATGCTAACTAGAAGTATCAAATGCAGACAGACTTCCACCGTACTCAGAAGAATGTGAACACGCAAAAAAAAAAAAAAAAAAAACAATGTTTCACTCGCTGGCGTGAAGAGCAAGAGCACGCCGCTGTGGCCGAGCGGTTCTAGGCGCTTCGGTCAGGAACAGCGCTGCTGCTACGGTCGCAGGTTCGAATCCTGCCTCGGGCATGGATGTGTGTGATGTCCTTAGGTTACTTAGGTTAAGTAGTTCTAAGTTCTAGGGGCTGATGACCTAAGGTGTTAAGTCCCATAGTGCTCAGAGCCATTTGAACCAGTTTTTGAACGGCAAGAGCAAGGTTCTGAATAATGGCCTGAGACAGAGTTCTGCACTAGCACTCATTCTTTTGGCCTTGTATATCTCTGGCATGAGAGAAACCAGTTCGAGTAAATGTGTGTATGCAGACGACCTATACATGCCATTTCAAAGTGAAAATTCTAACAAACCGGACAAAACACTGATTGGGAACTTCGAAATGCTGACCACCTGCTACTCTAAGTAGCATCTACATCCAAACATTAAAACAATGTCCAGCATCATAATGCATATTAAGAACCGAGATATAAAAGGATAAACTGAAGTTCTCTATGAATGGCCAATGCATCAGGTATGAGGGTAAGGCTGATTACTGTGGAGTGAAATTTGATGGCATATTAATGTATAACTAGAAGATACAAAACAGAAACTAAAATTCTGTTTTGCTATCCTGGCGAAACTGCAAGAATGACATGGGGTTATGGAGCGAGCACATTCGGGAGTTCAGCACTAGCCCTTCCCACAGCATGTTTGAATACTGTTCTGCTGTCTGGATGAAAAGTGCACACATAGCTAAAGTGGAAGCCCAATTGAAGGAGACGATGCAGATGATCTCTAGAACACTCAGAACCATCATATGTGCTGGCTCCCAGTCCTAACAATCATAGAGCCTTCTGAAATTAGGCAATAACAGTTAGCCACAAGAGCATAAAGGAAAATCCTAGAGAACCCAGAACTCCCCATACGCCATTACCTAACCTCTACAAACAGATTTAATTGTAGATTACTTTTATGGAAAATTTGGAGAAGGACTACAAGACGTCAACACACGGCAGCTTGGAAACAACCATGGACCTAAGTCTACATAAAAATCGAAATTCTTTGGACGACTCCAATGACGGATTCAGTCTTCCGAGGAAACGGTGGACAACTTTGAACCGTGTCACGACTAATGTCGGTAGATGTAAATAATTGACGAACAAATGGGTTTTATCAGACTGTCCTGAATGTGTTGTGAAATCCTATCAATGAACCATTCACTTGTATGTGAACTACTTGCCTATGAAGGTAAATTGCAGGGCATGCATACGCTCCCTGACTCAGCTATATATTGGCTCAAATACAATAGTAATATTATATAGTATTATAATAATACAGGTAAAGAATATTGCTGTTCAGTACAGAGCTATAAGAATATTGTCATTAACACAGATTGAGATGATTGCCTTCGAAAAGGCCGAACGAGTGAGTGGGTTGAACTGATATCTAACAGTTAGTGATTATGTAAGATGGCAAGAATTATGCCCCTTACGTGAAGTCATTAAAGATCACCTAACTCACGTTGAGCGAACAGTAGGGCTGAACAAAAATGACTGACAAGGCATAATGCATCTTGTAGAAGGTATAGTATGGATGTATTGGAGTAATTAATGTCGAGTGATGGTTTTAAAATAATTCACACGACATGAAAACTTTGTGGCAATGCATCGATTTACTGGATGCTAGTTTATCCCAGGGAAGTATTCAGAACTGACCGTGGCCGGCGGGGGAGAGGTGAAGGGAAGTGACTATAGGCAGCTTAGGGTGGCTCAAGCTCTGAGAAAGTGGTAACGGGGCGTGGCCTCCAGCTGCCTTAAGATGAGTGATAGTGAGTGGGTGGTTGACCCCATGCTGGTGTACCGGGAAGCAGACGGAGAACTTGTACGCCTGTTGATAAATATCTGTCATCCCGTTTTCAGTGAAACATACGAGAAAGCCACGCAAAGCTATGGTGGAGCAGTCAACAGAGGTCAAAATAAGCGTGTTCGTGAGTATAGCAACTTCACGCTGAATTCATGGTCCGCAGAGTCTGAAGTAAATCAGGTGAAGAGCGACAGAATGAAATACGCCAGCCTCTGATGGGAACATAGGACCAAGGAATTTGAAGTACTCTCCTGGGAGTCAGAATTCCGGAAAAATTGGTGTTTCTGCAGACGCTAACCTTGATGGGTGGCCTGGGAGGAGCTAAATAGCAGAAGTTGAGAGGAAGGGAAATTTTCTGGGAATTTGTTCACTTCCCAGAGCAGGCATTGGTCGGCGCTGGGAAGCGACGCATAATTAACGCGACTTGTGCTGCAATTGGCGTAAGTGATTTTGCTGGAGGGGAAACCAAGGCAAAGAGCAGACTGTGAGAAGTCTCCATAGTGGTCTTCCGTTCCCAGCTTGCCTAGAGTGCGGACGTGGCGTTCTTTACTCAACTTGCCTGAGAGAGAGGGACCATCTCTGCAGTTTAAGACTTAGCAAACGGAACGATTGAGCTTGGAGATAGAAAGTTTTCGTTCAGCTATGTACTGAGCAAGATAGCTAGAAGTGAATAGATGAGCGCAGCCTTGCAGCACCACGAGGTCGGCCGACGTCCACATAAAGACGCCACGCTGCCATGCTGAATTCGGTCATATTGCGCCCGCTTTGGTGGATCACGTCAGCAGAGTTTCTATGAGGGTTTCATGGGCCGTGTATTGTAGATTTCTTCTCGCACGCCTGGGTCAGTCGATAGGAATTACTTTCGATTTATCGCACTTTACTCCACGCAAACGCAATTTATTATCACTGCCTGTTAGGAGAGTCATGTAATGTGATGATTGATGGTCGTGAGTTAGAATAAATCTGTGCTAATCGACTGCATCTGTTATCTATCAAGTAGTTGAAATCCCAAGTCACTTTCTTAATTAATTTTATGTTCAACATTTGCATCTGGTGTTCAATAGCTGAATATAACATCAATGTGCACCCCTTTTTAATTAAAAGGGATCAATTCTGAATCAATTAATGTCAACACTGCCACTGCAGTTCAATCAGGAGTCATAGGGCCTTATTACTTTCTCTGCGTTATCCGACATTGTGGCAGTTTTGACCTCTCTGATGGGTGGGGTGTCACATATGGCCACCCTGCCAGGATACGATACTTCGGGATTTGCTAGGAAGTAGTCTTAAAAAAGGAAATTTTTCTATATGATCCATTGCTTAGCCATTTTTAATTGAAAAACCGGTAGCATTAGTTACAATAAGTTACATTTTCTTCTTCATTTGCTGTCCTTTCTAATTGAAATTTTTAGGTGCCTGTTCATTGTATTTGTGATTTGTCGGAGTACTTACGATGTGCAGTGCCGTAATCAGCCGATACTGGTCACACAGAACACAATCATTGGTACCTGCCTTTTTGCCTTTTGGAGGAATGCTTCATGAACTGTTTGTCAGGTCACTGCTCACATCCAGTGTATCAATTTGTGTCCTGATATATGTTTTGCGTTATCTAATTATTGAGAGTAAGGGTTACCTGGGTTTTGAGTTTTCATGTAACATAAAAGTGCAAATGATAACGAGGGTAAAAGCCAAGACAAACGCAGAATATAACCAGACTGTTACTCAGGAGAACATGGGTGATAGTAGAGAAAGCTCTACCGATGAGTGTGACGACCGCGAGTTGCAACTTCGTGAAACTGGGTCTCACGACTGGTTTAGTACGCTGAATGGCAATGACGTTGATTCAGGCAGTGATACCGAGGGCTCGGGCGACGCAGGGAGTACAGGATTAATCCAAAAGTATGGAATATCCAGCCTAAGAAGCCAGAGTGTGTTGGAACAAAACGGTGTCCGACCATTATCAAACGATTCATTCACAAGTGATCCGACGGGGGTGCGGAGACGGTACTTGCCTAGATATCGAAGGGTTCCTCAGAACAGAGGAGAAGAGTCGCATTTTCAACCACAAAAGAGCGAAGATCAAAATGCGGCTACTCTCAAAAATATTATGGACCTGTTGCAACAGATGCAAACGGTGAACTTAGAGCAGAGTACCAACCTTAATGCCGAAATTAAAAAGGCGAATTCGGAGCTGAAAGAGCAGAGCGCAAACCTTAATGCCGAAATTAAAAAGGCGAATTCGGAGTTGAAAGAGCAAGTAAAAGAGGAGGTAAAGAATCTCGGCGTCAAAATAGAGAAAGAGATTGCCACCATCAAACGAACGGCAATTGAAGCCAAATTAATTGCGAAAGGTGCAAGGAAAATTGCGAGAGAAACTCGGGACTCCACACAAAGCACGGCAAAAGTAGGAAGGGTCATGTTATCAAGGTTACAAAGCCGGATAAAACGTGTCGAAGAAAAGCAACAAGAGCAACCGGACATAGGGCCTAACGAGATGTTGAAAGGGGAGGTGGCGATATTAAAAAGAAATTTAGAGGACGAGGTAAAAAGTCTCATTACAGAACATCAGGAAAGGAGAAGGGTGTAATTACTGCGTCGACTGAACCGTCACTTGCCGGAAAACAGATAACCGTTTCAAGGTGTGACAAAATTGACACTATAAGCAACGGGAGCCACGCCTTCATTCACAGCTCTGAGGAAACGACCGAGGTAAACACGGACAGCGCGCAGCAGTCCAATGAGCACAATTGCTGTCGGCTGATTAGATGTACCGAACAACTGTCGAACATACAGAGGGGGAGAGATGACGATAGCGTGTCGGAACGAATTAGTCTACGTCCCGAAGTTCGTACGAATCGTTAAGAACGGGCGAAATGACAACTGGAATGATGACCGGTTTGACTACAAGCATTTTGTATCAGTCCGAAAGTTCCATCACTACAAGGATGAAGGTAATAGGTTGCATCCAAAAACTTTTATGGGACAATTCGAGTTATCTTTGCCCCCACACTGGCCATTGATGTACCAGCTGCATTTTGTGTGCTCCCATATGTAAGGCGCGACCGCTGAGTACATGAGAAATGTAGCGAAGGCGAGCGTCTCGTTCGAAGAATTCAAAAATGCCCTCTTGGGCAAGTATTCGTCTAAAGAAACCAAAGAAAGGATCAAACAAGAAATTATGATGTCCAGAGATATGGAAGGGGCAGGGCACCGGAGTCCGGTCAAATTTTTTGAAAATATGACACAAAGGAACCAGCACCTAGACAACCCATGTAGCAGTGCGGATATCATCAGATTATGCAACATGAAACTTCCCATCTCGTATCAACAATCACTTACCGGTCGTTGTGGTAGCGATACTGAGGTATTTAAGGGCATTCTGCGCAAACTGGAATTCGCATTTCAAGAGGAACAGGTGCGGGAGAAACGCCCACAGCGTGAACAAAATAGCCACCGTCTCAATATTGGACCCCAGTGGGATAGTAGGCCAGAAACAAACTACAACGGCCACAATCAAAATAAGACTAATGGCAACTCGAAAAGAAGGTACAGTCGTGCTCAAAAGTATCCGAACGACCTGAATTGCATTTCGCCTGATTCGCATGCATCCCACATAACGCAGCTGTCCTCTAATCGCTCCTTGGTACAGTCGTTTGACTATTGAAAATGGCTCCAACTAGTCACCACTAGAAAACTCGGCTCTGTATCGCAATAATTCAAGATGTGAAGTAATACCACGATACCACAAATATCTGGGAACACCTTATCACAGATAAGACTGCCCTTAAGGCTTGTAAGTTCACATTTATTGCAATAAATGACGTACCTGAAATGTTACCACTCTCATCATTACGTCAGATAGGTAATGCACGTACTAATTTCGTCGTATTCATGATTTCCTCTTCAAAGTAACATACCGTACTTTTTATTTAACACAAAATGATATAAAAAATTTAAGTTATTCACGAGCAGCTAGTTGAGAATATGTATGAACTTCAAATGACACGACGAATCGTCTCGTTCTGCATTTTGATTCAAACCCAGGTCATGCAGACTAAGATTTCGTGACTGACGGAAACTAACAGTCATTCCTGACTAGGCATACAGAGAGTGATATACCTCGATTTTAGACAGTATCAGTTAGCAAATATCAACTTTAAATTACATAAAGTAAACATTTTTAACGGACGCGAACTCCTACCCAGCATTTATTGTCCCTGTTAACGAACTACGAGAGATGTTAAATATTGCTTCTTCACAAGAAACTTACTTGAAATGCCGTGATGTAAAGCTTTGTGTTGGACAGGGATTCGAACCCAGAACCTAATCGGATTGTTGTCGAAGCACAATCAACTGTGACACATCGGATTTTCTCGGCAGTAGCTAGATGTTTTAACTGAAATGACGAGACGAAACATTAATTTTTTCCTTCCCAGGACTCCAACCTGGAGCCTATGGCTGTTATTTATTAGAGAAAACGAACGTTAAATATGGGTTTGTTACATCAGCAGCGACATGTGAGCATGTTTGAGCTAGAAATAATATGACGAAAAGTTCAATGCCGACTGCGAATCGAACCCCACACGTACCGTTGTTGACTACACACAAAGAGACGTCAGCTATAGAATTTTTCTCCACCAGCAGCTCGGACTAACATCCTTGAACTTAGAGTGATCTCTCAAATAGTTCTGTGTCTCACTGGGAGTCAAAAGCGTCAGATATCGTTAGTGTTGACAACGAATGAAAATGCATTAAAAATCAAAATTATTATCCATCAGCAGATAGGTGTTCTTATGCTAGAGCTTGATAATACATAATGAAAACTTTAGTGCCGGGCCAGCATTAGAACCCATTCACGCGCAATTTGTGGAGGTGCTGAGGAATGTGCAGTTTTGAACAAACAACAAATTGTAGTCGAGCTGTATTTTCACGATCAAATTCCGCGTTAAGGGCGGTCTGAGTTGCATTCCAAGTTCAGAACCAATTTTATCGACATACAGAAGCTCAAATAAAGGATTTAATAAGGGTCCTGTGACCCTACATAGCGTTTGTTTCGTCACTATAAATAAATAACTAGTATAAGAAAGGTTACTGGTCACAGAGTTCCCACATTTCGCCACTCCTGACTTTATTGTGGGTCAACCTAACGACTACTTGGTAGAGAAGGAATATCATGTTTAATGTGAATTTCAGACCACAATGCCATTATACCTTCATCACTTTGCGTAGCCAGAAGAGAATAGAATCTGTCTCTCCCTATTAAAAATCATGGGCAGAAGTTGAAACCGAACCCAGTCCAGCAGGATAGGAAATGACCACCAATCCAACAGACAACCAAATCACCTTCTGCACGACTTATTATTCTTTCATAACACCGTTGCGGCACTCTATGAGAATTCTGACATACAGGCTCCCTGTAGTGGTTTGCAGCATGTTCAGTACATTCATTTACTTGGTTGACCGAATCGCCATGAACTAGCTGCCTCGGCTACCCAGTGCATACATTCGACTCTATCTTGTAATCACCGAAATAAGATCATGTAACTGCCACCTACACAGAGCTGCCAACAGTGTAGGATGCAGAAATTTAAAGAGGAAGTGTTCCTTTCCATTTGAGCTACTCTATTGCGCTATCTGTTTGTTGAAAACGTCGTGCAGTGCAAAAGAAAAGCTGCAACTGTTTGTCTCTCAGAAGTCTAGATCCAGCCATATGGATTATCTCACAGCACTGTGGAATGCGGAAGATCTGGAGGAACTATTATTGACTTCTGGAGATGTTGTAGGTAGATGACAGCTAGTAGCATCACGGTAAGTGTCACGCACCGTAGATAAGACGTCGCGAGTTCCATTTCATTCGCTGTCTGCTGAAGTTACCAGTTTAATGGGACTTTGAACATAATTACCTTCACTTCTCAACACAAAATAGCCGCATGTGGAAAAAGGGCTAACTTCTGCGACATTTTGTTCTTTTCAGGTTTAATAGACGGCCAGGCAGCAGATGCATCTCGAAGCTTTTGTATTATGCATGGGGAGAGCGCATCGTGCCAAAATAGTCAGAAAAGTATTTTCTACATTAGCTGTCGTCTGGTAGCGGAATTTTATTCTTCCTCAAACCATGTTTGACAGCTTTAACTCAGAACAAGTTTTCTACATGCATGTAATCAATAAACTGCATGTGCAATGTCAGACTGTTATAGATCACATCAGAATATCCGCATATATCGTTGACGATTATTTTCTCTCTCACGTTCAGTATTGTTTTAAGAACACTAAAAGAAACCTTACATAAATTGTGCACTGTATTAAAAGAAATGAAATAAAACTACAAACGAAACCTTAATACAAAAGTCTGTTTTGTTAAAACTGAGTATCTCTACACAAGCGTGCCTCTGTCGGCACGAATTAGCAAAATACTACTCACTTAGATTTCGACTGAGTCTGTGTTTAATTGGTATGCTGTGTCATACTCAACAGGTATGCAAAGGTGGCTTATGTATTCCTAGAGACCCAAAATTTGCTTGTTAGCAGCGGAACGAGGCGTTACCTGTTGTGCAGCATTGTAAGTTTTTCACCATTGCACTATGAGCTGAAAGTATTTTCTTGCGATTTGCTTATCGATGTTTCATCTGACTGCTTGTAGTTCTTTCACAGAAGGGATAAAAAACGTAACATTCAGCGAGCCTGGAACCGCGAACCATAACAGTCGTTTTTTCAGAGGTCAGCACGTCACCACAGAGCTAGCGAAGAGGTATGTGTTGCGCGTTTCCCTTACGAGGCCAATAGTTTGTAGAACTCGTAAACCGCTATTTAAAGGACGAGTTTAGTAGCGATTTACACATGCAACGTCTTTCCTGGGCTGAAAACCGTAAATTTACAATCTTTTGTTACACCTGGATCGATAATAACTCAGATTATTCAATGGAAATAACAGGAAAAATCAAGTGAACTTTGAGACTTAATTCCGTGCACACCAGGAAGTAACTCGTCGATCACAGAGTTGCCAAATATACCTTGCCTTGTTGCCAAATCACAGTTACAGTACTAGCAGGAAGAAGACGAACCGATGTAATCCTACAGCGGGCCGGGAAGTGACCACAGCTGGCCTTTCAAAGACGCGGCTGTGGCGGCCTGGAATACGTAATACGTCTGATTCGCAATTCAGTTACCAGGTTTAGGGACTGGAGCGTAGTTACTAATAATACTCAGAACTGACTGCAATCTAAGCATCATAAATCAGTAACTCTCATAGTTGTTTTTATATTTCTTTCGTAACTGTACTCAAACCTAAGAAACTCATTCACAGACGTATTCATGCCTCGCCTATAGTCGAGCACACCAAACAAATAAAAAAAAAAGAATGTGTGTGTGTGTGTGTGTGTGTGTGTGTGTGTGTGTGAGAGAGAGAGAGAGAGAGAGAGAGAGAGAGAGAGAGAGGGGGGGGGGGGGGAGAAAGAGAGAGAGAGAGAGAGAGAGAGAAATAAAGAAGAATGAGAGAGAGGGTGAAAACTTGTTGTAAAACGATTGAAACAAAAGAAAAATTTGGAGTAGGTATTAAAATCCAGGGAAAAGAGATAAAAACTTTGAGGTTCGCCGATGACATTGTAACTCTGTCAGAGACAGCAAAGGACTGGGAAGAGCAGTTGAACGGAATGTACAGTGTCTTGAAAGGAGGATATAAGATGAACATCAACAAAAGCAAAACGAGGATAATGGAATGTAGTGGAATTAAGTCGGGTGATGCTGAGGGAATTAGATTAGGAAATGAGACACTTAAAGTAGTAAAGGAGTTTTTCTATTTGGGGAGCAAAATAACTGATGATGGTCGAAGTAGAGAGGATATAAAATGTAGACTGGCAATGGCATGGAAAGCGTTTCTGAAGAAGAGAAATTTGTTAACATCGAGTATAGATTTAAGTGTCAGGAAGCCGTTTCTGAAAGTATTTGTATGGAGTGTAGCCATGTATGGAAGTGAAACATGGACAATAAATAGTTTGGACAAGAAGAGAATAGAACATTTCGAAATGTAGTGCTACAGAAGAATGTTGAAGATTAGGTGGGTAGATCACGTAACTAATGAGGAGGTATTGAATAGGATTGGGGAGAAGAGAAGTTTGTGACACAACTTGACTAGAAGAAGGGATTGGTTGGTATGACATGTTTTGAGGCGTCAAAGGATCACAAATTTAGCATTGGAGGGCAGCGTGGAGGGTAAAAATCGTAGAGGGAGACCAAGAGATGAATACACTAAGCAGATTCAGAAGGATGTAGGTTGCAGTAGGTACTGGGAGATGAATGAGCTTGCACAGGATAGATTAGCATGGAGAGCTGCATCAAACCAGTCTAACGACTGAAGACCACAACAACAACAACAACATGTAAAGAAATCTTTCATTAAAATAGTTCATTCATGTAATCTAAGACACTGAGTCAGAAAATTCAATATTTTGGCTAAAGAAATGCTGTTATTCACGTAAGTGACATCTTTTATTGTCTTTTACGATGCATTATGAGGCTGAGCGACCAACACCATGATTAGAGTGGCGTGTTGTTAGCAGTGTGTCCGTAGCCCTTTGGCGCCGCCCGTGACTCGTGTCGCAACGGCTTAATAAGTCTTCAGTTCTAACTGTGGTAGGGGCCAGCGTGTGCAAGCTTTTTTCTGATTTACTTTATGGGGCTGCAAATTTCCAGAAAAATTCTGTAACGAAATCAGGAGAAAACCTTTACACATCAAATTCTCTTGGAAGCTCGACACAGAAAGTTGTATTACGGTATATTGATAATTTTTACTTATGGACCGTCTGACAGCAACTGAATAAAACACAATTTTAGTGTCATACGCGTTTCGCCTTTATTTCCTGCAAGTCATCATTGTATTGTACACGTGTGTGTAAACGCCTTCCGATGCCCACTCAAGGAAGACAACGATACACAGTGTAGCTTCAATATTATAAATACGCCTCAGTTTGTGGATGAACTCAGATTTAGGTTGATAATCATTTTGAATATTTAGCAGTGCTGTACCTACTGGTGTTAAACTCGTTTTCAACCAATGATTCCCACAGCTACAGGAACACTACTTGTGATACCTCTTAGACAAAACACTTACGCAGTGCTATAAGACGAAAAGATCAACCTGACACTAACTATGGGAAGTTTGTTTTACAACCTTCATACCTGGATGAAGAGCTTTTCCTATTTATCTGTGAACGATGCTGCATAAGACGATTTAAGAAGAAATTAAATTCCTTCAGCTTCGCCACTGTTTAAAGAAATCGTCGCGGTTAAAGGCGCTGCAGTCTGGAACCGCAAAACGCTACGGTCGCAGGTTCGGATCCTGCCTCGGGCATGGATGTTTGTGATGTCCTTAGTTTAGTTAGGTTTAACTAGTTCTAAGTTCTAGGGGACTAATGACCTCAGCAGTTGAGTCCCATAGTGCTCAGAGCCATTTGAACCAAAGAAATCGTCTCAACGGCACTAGATCGTGGTTTGTGAACCGTTTACCGGACGTACTCTGCCGCATTTCGCTGGTTGGAAGGCAGAAAGCTTACTGACAAACTTCACACGAGGAAAAGGGGGACGCAATGTCTCCCACTGGAAGGTCACGTTGTTTTATTTAAATGATTACAAAATCGGGTAAAACGAACAGTGAGATGGTCAGTATAAGCACATTACTGTTGTCAGTATGATGTTGCACCGCCCAGGGCCTGTAATGATAAAGGGCCCGTTTAGGTCAGTCATATTGTATACAGATGTGGAAGAGAGAGCACCACTGAATTCTACAATCCATATGCATTGCATACACACAGAAATTACTGTTACAGTGTACTAATGGAGCCCAATGAGTGAATTGAATATTTTCCGATCAGAAAGAGTACTGGGAAACAGTCTTCGCTACATTAGGTTACTTAAACTGGTGTCACTCTGAGCTAGAATTAATGGTCAGCGACTAAGTGTAAGGACAATGAGTCGGATGCGGGTTTTGCAGCTGTATAATACTTTCCTACATTATAGAAGCGAATATTAAATTTGAACAAATATTCCGAAAATTTTGAACTTGGATAGCTTAGAATGAAAATCTTTCTGTTTATTGCAAACGACTACAATTGATTTTCTAAAACATTCTCTGTCATACACAACTTGAAACAGGTCACGTCGAATAAATCATATGGAATAACTGACAGCGACCTATTTCGGAAGGCAGTAAGATAAAAAAAATGGTTCAAATGGCTCTGAGCACTATGGGACTCAACTGCTGAGGTCATTAGTCCCCTAGAACTTGGAACTAGTTAAACCTAACTAACCTAAGGACATTACAAACATCCATGCCCGAGGCAGGATTCGAACCTTCGACCGTAGCGTCTTGCGGTTCCACACTGCAGCGCCTTTAACCGCACGGCCACTTCGGCCGGCTAACAGTAAGATCCCTTGGCTTTTGGTTTGGTAGTATTCAACAGCCATTACTAGCCGCAAGTAAATGAAGAAAGGCAGCGCGTTTTTGTTATCAAGTAACGTCTTTATCAATTACTTTAGTTTTAATGCAATCTACGAGTAATTGCTGATGTTTGATATTAACATGAAAAGGATTCCGTAGACAGGGAAAGAGCCTGTTCTTGGGCAACTACTTCCATAATGACCAAAAGGCATTAAATGATCTTCAATCACATGTGTTCCTGCAGCAGTATGAAGAAAATAATAGTAATAAGTACGGTAATAATTGAATTATTAATTGAATTATCCGGTAACTTCACACTTCACAGTGGATTTTCTCGAACTAAGATATTTCCTGAATTAGTGACAATTTCAAAATGGCTTCACATCGGGGCTATGATGCCTAGAAGAGTCTTTACATAGTGCTGACGTGAGAATAGCATAATCTCCGCGTCAGAAGCTTCCTTCTACTTAACCATTTAATAGACTCGCATTTTTTCCACCGTGACTAATTTTGTAAGCTAAGCACATCACCCGTTACAGCACACTTCTGGGGCTGGGAAATGTGGTCTGGTGGAACGAACTATCACAAGTGCAATGCGTGGGTGCAAGCATTTACTTTTAAGAGGCACAAACAGATTTACTTTACTTCTGGTAACGTCAAGAGAAAGACGTTGTAATCCAGAATCCGCATTAAACATCACGTTCCTTCATTCCCAACTGGACAGAGCCGGTTTGCTTTGGGAAATGACGTAGGCGGAGGTCACTGTAAACAGAAATACTGTCGCCAGTAAACTTAGTTACGTTACAAAATTTTATTTTATATCATGAACCGATAGCCATTTAAAGGAACAGGGCTATTATTTTACTTGTACTTGATTGAACTGAAGACGTTGAAAAATTTGGTGCTGGACTATGATTCGAATTCGTATCTCCTCTTTCGAGGATCTGAATCTCTCGGAACAGGGTAGTTCAATCATTTCGTTCCTTTTTCCAAGACTGCAATCTTCTCTGAGTCACCTCCAAAGGTAAGTATGTGGGTCCGATTCCTGATCCAGTACAAAAATATTTATAATTTCATTTCAAGCTCTATCGCGAGCACACCGACCTGGTTGTGAAAATTAACGTCTATTTTTAATGTCTGTTCATGTGCTGCCAGAAATTTCTGGTCAAATACGCACACATCTTACTGTTGGTGAGTAAGCAGTTGATACTTAAGAGATATTCGTGTACGGTAAAGAATAACGATAGGAGTGCGGTTCGATTGTCGCTCAGGCACAAAAATTTGTATCCTTATTTTAGATTCAAACACCTAGCAGCTGGTAAGAAAAACCGATACTTAGTTAACAACCAGATTACGTGTTGAGTTCGTACCTCCGTCACAGAACTTGACATCATGCTCTTCATCTTTAAATACATATACACGTTGTTTCTTCTGAATGGAGGTATATCAGACATCTTTCGTGGTTAGTTAACAGGGATCAAAGGGTCTTGATGGGAGTCCCGGTCTATTACAAAAACTGTCGTCTTTTATTTTCAAGTTTAGATTTGGTTACTGGTATTGGCGAAAATTTCGGTAATTCATGACTCTTCACTGCTAGTCAGCAATATGATTGATTACATTAGATTGGATTAATACATGTTCCATAGATCATGAATACGACACTTCGTAATGATGCGGAACGTGTTATTTTAATGAAAGATTTCTTTACATACCGGTATTCAATTTCTTTACAACAATTTATTACCTTCTCTCTCATACTTCTTTATCTTTACTTCTCTCTCTCTCTCTCTTTCTCTCTCTCTCTCTTCCTCTCTCTCTTTCTCTCTCTCTTTCTCTCTCTCTTTCTCTCTCTCTCTCCCTCACACACACACACACATTCTTTTTTTTTTATTTGTTTGGTGTGCTCGACTATCGGCGAGGCACGAATACGTCTGTGAATGAGTTTCTTAGGGTTGAGTACAGTTACGAAAGAAATATAAAAACAAATATGAGAGTTACTGATTTATGATGCTTAGTTCAAAAATGGCTCTGAGCACTATGGGACTTAACTTCTGAGGTCATCAGTCCCCAAGAACTTAGAACTACTTAAACCTAACTAACCTAAGGACATCACACACACCCATGTCCGAGGCAGGATTCGAACCTGCGACCGTAGCGGTCACGCGGGTCCAGACTGTAGCGCCTAGAACCGCTCGGCCACCCCGGCCGGCGATGCTTAGCTTGCAGTCAGTTATGAGTATTATTAGTAACTACGCTCCAGTCCCTAAACCTGGTAACTGAATTGCGAATCAGACGTATTACGCATTCCAGGCCGCCGCAGCCGCGTCTTTGAAAGGCCAGCTGTGGTCACTTCCTAGCCCGCTGTAGGATTACATCGATTCGTCTTCTTCCTGCTAGTACTGTAACTGTGATTTGGCAACAAGGCAAGGTATATTTGGCAACTCTGTGATCGACGAGTTACTTCCTGGTGTGCACGCAATTAAGCCTCAAAGTTCACTTTATTTTTCCTGTCATTTCCATTGAATAATCTGAGTTATTATCGCTTCAGGTGTAACAAAAGATTGTAAAATTATGGTTTTCAGCCCAGGAAAGTCTTTGCATGTGTAAATCGCTACTAAACTCGTCTTTTAAATAGCGGTTTACGAGTTCTAGAAGCTATGGGCCTCGTAAGAGAAATGTGCGACACATACCTCTTCGCTAGCTCTGTGGTGACGTGCTGACCTCTGAAAAAGCGACTGTTATGGCTCGCGGTTCCAGGCTCGCTGAATGTTACGTTTTTTATCCCTTCTGTGTAAGAACTACAAGCAGTCAGATGAAACATCGATAAGCAAATCGCAAGAAAATACTTTCAGCTCATAGTGCAATGGTGAAAAACTTACAATGCTGCACAACAGGTAACGCCTCGTTCCGCAGCTGGCAAGCAAATTTTGGGTCTCTAGGAATACATAAGCCACATTTGCATACCTATTGAGTATGACACAGCATACCAATTAAACACAGACTCAATCGAAATCTAAGTGAGTAGTATTTTACTAATTCGTGCCGACAGAGGCACACTTGTGTAGAGATACTCAGTTTTAACAAAACAGACTTTTGTATTAAGGTTATCGTGTGTAGTTTTATTTCATTTCTTTAAATACAGTGCACAATTTATGCACGGTTTCTTTTAGTGTTGTTAAAACAATACTAAACATGAGAGAGAAATTAATCGTCAACGATATATGCGAATTCTCTGATGTGATCTATAACAGTCTGACATTGCACATGCAGTTTATTGATTACATGCATGTAGAAAACTTGTTCTGAGTTAAAGCTGTCAAACATGGTTTGAGGAACAATAAAATTCCGCTACCAGACGACAGCTAATGTAGAAAATACTTTTCTGACTATTTTGGCACGATGCGCTCTCCCCATGCATAATACAAAAGCTTCGAGATGCATCTGCTGCCTGGCCGTCTATTAAACCTGAAAAGAACAAAATGTCGCAGAAGTTAGCCCTTTTTCCACATGCGGCTATTTTGTGTTGAGAAGTGAAGGTAATTATGTTCAAAGTTCCACTAAACTGGTAACTTCAGCTGACAGCAGAATTGCGTTGTAAAAAATGTATCAGCAAATGAAATGGAACTCGCGACGTCTTATCTACGGTGCGTGACACTTACCGTGATGCTACTAGCTGTCATCTACCTACAACATCTCCAGAAGTCAATAATAGTTCCTCCAGATCTTCCGCATTCCACAGTGCTGTGAGATAATCCATATGGCTGGATCTAGACTTCTGAGAGACAAACAGTTGCAGCTTTTCTTTTGCACTGCACGACGTTTTCAACAAACAGATAGCGCAATAGAGTAGCTCAAATGGAAAGGAACACTTCCTCTTTAAATTTCTGCATCCTACACTGTTGGCAGCTCTGTGTAGGTGGCAGTTACATGGTTTTATTTCGGTGATTACAAGATAGAGTCGAATGTATGCACTGGGTAGCCGAGGCAGCAGTTCATGGCGATTCGGTCAACCAAGTAAATGAATGTACTGAACATGCTGCAAACCACTACAGGGAGCCTGTATGTCAGAATTCTCATAGAGTGTGCCGCAACGGTGTTATGAAAGAATAATAAGTCGTGCAGAAGGTGATTTGGTTGTCTGTTGGATTGGTGGTAATTTCCTATGCTGCTGGTCTGGGTTCGGTTCCAACTTCTGCCCATGATTTTTAATAGGGAGAGACAGATTCTATTCTCTTCTGGCTACGCCAAGTGATGAAGGTATAATGGGATTGTGGTCTGAAATTCACATTAAACATGATATTCCTTCTCTACCAAGTAGTCGTTAGGTTGACCCACAATAAAGTCAGGAGTGGCGAAATGTGGGAACTCTGTGACCAGTAACCTTTCTTATACTAGTTATTTATTTATAGTGACGAAACAAACGCTATGTAGGGTCACAGGACCCTTATTCCATCCTTTATTTGAGCTTCTGTATGTCGATAAAATTGGTTCTGAACTTGGAATGCAACTCAGACTGCCCTTAACGCGGAATTTGATCGTGAAAATACAGCTCGACTACAATTTGTTGTTTGTTCAAAACTGCAGATTCCTCAACATCTCCACAAATTGCGCGTGAATGGGTTCTAATGCTGGCCCGGCACTAACGTTTTCATTATGTATTATCAAGCTCTAGCATGAGAACACCTATCTGCTGATGGATAATAATTTTGATTTTTAATGCATTTTCATTCGTTGTCAACACTAACGATATCTGACGCTTTTGACTCCCAGTGAGACACAGAACTATTTGAGAGATCACTCTAAGTTCAAGGATGTTAGTCCGAGCTGCTGGTGGAGAAAAATTCTGTAGCTGACGTCTCTTTGTGTGTAGTCAACAACGGTACGTGTGGGGTTCGATTCCCAGTCAGCATTGAACTCTTCGTCATATTATTTCTAGCTCAAACATGCTCACATGGCGCTGCTGATGTAACAAACCCATATTTAACGTCCGTTTTCTCTAATAAATAACAGCCATAGGCTCCAGGTTGGAGTCCTGGGAAGGAAAAAATTAATGTTTCGTCTCGTCATTTCAGTTAAAACATCTAGCTACTGCCGAGAAACTCCGATGTGTCACAGTTGATTGTGCTTCGACAACAATCCGATTAAGTTCTGGGTTCGAATCCCTGTCCAACACAAAGCTTTACATCACGGCATTTCAAGTAAGTTACTTGTGAAGAAGCAATATTTAACATCTCTCGTAGTTCGTTAACAGGGACAATAGATTCTGGGTAGGAATTCACGTCCGTTAAAAATATTTATTTTATGTAATTTAAAGTTGATAATTGCTAACTGATACTGTCTAAAATCGAGGTATATCACTCTCTGTATGCCTAATCAGGAATGACTGTTAGTTTCCGTCAGTCACGAAATCTTAGTCTGCATGACCTGGGTTTGAATCAAAATGCAGAACGAGACGATTCGTCGTGTCATTTGAAGTTCATACATATTCTCAACTAGCTGCTCGTGAATAACTTAAATTTTTTATATCATTTTGTGTTAAATAACAAGTACGGTATGTTACTTTGAAGAGGAAATCATGAATACGACGAACTTACTACGTGCATTACCTATCTGACGTAATGATGAGAGTGGTAACATTTCAGGTACGTCATTTATTGCAATAAATGTGAGCTTACAAGCCTTAAGGACAGTCTTATCTGTGATAAGGTGTTCCCTGATATTCGTAGTATCGTGGTATTACTTCACATCTTGAATTATTGCGATACAGGGCCGAGTTTTCTAGTGGTGAGTAGTTGGAGCCATTTTCAATAGTCAAACGACTGTACCAAGGAGCGATTAGAGGACCTGCTAGACAGCTGCGTTATGTGGGATGCATGCGAATCAGGCGAAATGCAAAACAGGTCGTTCGGATACTTTTGAAGAGCTCCACTCTCCGGTGCAACATAGTAAATCACAAAGGACCTGGGGCGGTAATCAGCAATCGGGAAGGAACAGGAATAAAGGTTACCAAAATAACAACCAGGAAGAGGTCGAAGTCCGTTCTCTGAAGCCTGGTCCATCCCACCTTAACGGGCAGGTTTAAGAATGACTAGACCAGAGCGCGGACGTAGTAAATATAGGCTTAGAATAAGGACTTTTGCTAGAGTGTCTTGTTTGTTTGTGTATGTACTGATCTTAGAGTTAGAATGTCTCGTTTATAAGTGCCTATAGTTTGTTTTTTTATTATTAATAACGATATCTCGCCTCTCGATGTTGTGAAAGCGAAGTGCAGTAAATTATTTTGTAAAAACACATGATTAAAAAATTGAAAACAAGTATTTCTAGAAAAAGATAGATTAGGAACTCTGTAAATTACAGAAAGGTTCCCCGTAATTGTATCTCCGTCATTGGAGAGCATATTTAAGGTGGTCAGTCCAGTAGGTCGTTACGAGGACGCACCGACGCATCTCGTATGCTCCTGAATACGTAAGAGGTGGACAGGTATGCGCAGTTGCGTGAATTAGCGCACCCAGTGTATGTTAAAATGAACCGGATGTAATCATCTACAGAGCGAACAACAGCATTAATACGCCAGAAATACTTATTGATACCAAGATAGTGTAACAACTGCGAGTGTGAGCAGTGAGCTATATTTGTGTTGTGCCATTGTGACATTGTTAATCCGAAACATGTTCACAGGCCTTATAAAACCCTTCGTGACAAAAGGAGAAAGCAGGAAGAAAATAGAGGAGAGAAGAGGTGTCGCAATAGAACACGATAAAGGACGCTATCCAAACTTCCAACAAAAATCTTGGTAAGACTTACACATGTCTGAGTTTGTTGTGTTTTATACATGTTCGCAGGCACAATAACAGGGACGTCTGCCACACAGGGAACTCAGAAGAAAAAACAAGATTAGAGGTAAAAAGTAGTAAATAGTAACTATGTAGTCGGGTTGGCCGACACCGTGTTAGTCGTAGGAATTGGTAGTTAGAAATGATGATGGGATCCTGTCCAGAAAATCTTGATTCCCTATCCCTTGATTGTGTGTGTGTGAATGACTGTGAAGCAAGTTGTCTTGTACATTTTTTATGTTTATGTATAAAAAAAAGTTCTGTTAAATTTCAATTTTAATTGATCCCGAAGTTGATTTAGAAACAAGAAATTCATTCCTTTTGTAAAGAGACAATTTCATTGTCTTCAAAAAAAATGTAAGGTACTCATGGTTAAACATCAGCACTTTCCATGTACTAAAATTGGTTGACTTAATTTGTTAAGGTGGCGTAACTGAGCGAGAGGGAGTTGAAACTACGACACCTGGCACACCACACATGAACTGACAAGGAACGAGGACGACAGTAATGAGGTGAGCACACAGCTGACGATGATGATGGCATGCAGAGCACGCCCTAAATCAACGAGGCCGGTGGTCAACTCAGCAGCCAAGGAGAGGTGAGATCCAGCACCTCTGTGTACAACAAAGAGGTCGGTCCTGGTCTCTCCACACGGTGCGGATCGGGGGCAGCAATGAAGAGGTCCAAGAAGGTTTCTATATTTGTTGCTCGCCACGTCAGGTGGAGCGACAGCCCAGCCTACCTTTTGTGCCTAATGACACCAACTTTGAGGACCTCGCCTCAAGAAGATGCGGGTGCCTGTGGCGCCATCTCGGTAATCGACGTTGCTCTCTTCTCAGCTGTTAGCCATCTCTCAACTTGCTAGTCAGAACTAATGTCACTTCCGTTCCTGCAAGAAACTCGTGCCGTGTGTGTGAGTGTGTCAGTGTGGATTCAAATGAATAACATGCGCCTCAACGATCGTAAAGTACTCATTTGTTCTGTTTATGAATTATGTTATAAGAAGGTTATGATTCTATAAATGTGCCATTTGTTAAAACGTCATATATTTGTCATGCCACTTCTCTTTGTGTTAGAATAAGATTTCGTACTTATACCTTGTTACAAATACACAACAGTGGTTGCTCAATACGCAATGATTCTTGTCATTTTGGTTGTGTTATATATATATATATATATATATATATATATATATATATATATATATATATATATATATATAAGGTACCTGTGAGTACACAATCCAGACACTGGACTGGGCCAGACCTTGTTGAATTGTATAAAGATGACACTTACATCATGCATAATATAAATGTCCAGAGACAGTGAGACACAAAAAAAACCTTTATTTATGAAATGTCAAATGGTCGTTCACATATAATTGAATGAGAGTAACCACTATCAACTTCACAAAATGTTACACGAATATTGTTCATGTATGTTTTTAGTAATTTAAGTCGAGTAGGGATGTATAACTGAGAGTGAATGGACCTTAAGTTATAATTGCGGGTCTTGCCATTCAAATGACAAGCACAGAGGTGCTTAAACATGTATATTTGCCCTTTGCAACGTGTGTCCTTGTAATAATTGTAGTTTTCCTTTGAGTATTCTGACCAATAATTGTCTCAAGAATCGGCAGAGATTAAAGTATAATTAGACTAAATAATGACCACGTCTTTAACAGTAAATCCAGTCATTGAAGGCAGATACCCTAGGAATGAGTGGGAGTTTGCATCAGAGAGGAGGCAGTGGTAATCAGTCACCCGTAACTAATCACACGAACGGATTAAAATACCAGTTATGGAGATATTAATTTTGTACCACAGGTGGTAACACCATAGGAGTCATCACTTGTACTACAAAATTTATTTCAAGAGAGGGGCTATGTAAGATGGCAAGACCTATGCCCCTCACATGAAGTCATTAAAGATCACCTAACTCACGTTGAGCAAACAGTAGGGCTGAACAAAAATGACTGGAAAGGCATAATGCATCTTGTAGAGGGTATAGTATGGACGTATTGGAATAATTAATGTCGGGTGATGGTTTTAAAGTAATTCACATGACATGAAAATTTGTGGAAACACGTCAATTTACTGGAGGCTAGTTTATCCCAGGGAAGTATTCAGAACTGACCATGGCCGGCGGGGGAGCGGCGAAGGGAAGTGACAATAGGCAGCTTAGGGCGGCCCAAGCTCTGAGAAAGCAGTAACGCAGCGCAACTTCCAGCTGCCTTAAGATGAGTGACAGTGAGTGGGTGGTTGACCCCATGCTGTTGTACTGGGAAGGAGACGGAGAACTTGTACGCCTGTTGATAAATATCTGTCATCCCGTTTTCAGTGAAACATACGAGAAAGCCACGCAAAGCTATGGTGGAGCAGTCAACAGAGGTCAAAATAAGCGTGTTCGTGAGTATAGCAACTTCACGCTGAATTCATGGTCCGCAGAGTCTGAAGTAAATCAGGTGAAGAGCGACAGAATGAAATATGCCGGCCTCCGATGGAAACGTAGGTCCAAGGAATTTGAAGTACTCTCCTAGGAGTCAGAATTCCGGAAAAATTGGTGTTTCTGCAGACGCCAACCTTGATGGGTGGCCTGGGAGGAGCTAAATAGCAGAAGTTGAGAGGAAGGGAAATTTTCTGGCAATTTGTTCACTTCCCAGAGCAGGCATTGGTCGGCGCTGGGAAGCGACGCATAATTAACACGACTTGCGCTGCAATTGGCGTAAGTGATTTTGCTGGAGAGGAAACCTAGGTGAAGAGCACACTGTGAGAAGTCTCCGTAGTGTTCTTCTGTTCCCAGCTTGCCTAGAGTGCGGACGTGGCGTTCTTTACTCAACTTGCCTGAGAGAGAGGGACCATCTCTGCAGTTTAAGACTTAGCAAACGGAACGATTGAGCTTGGAGATAGAAAGTTTTCGTTCAGCTATGTACTGAGCAAGATAGCTAGAAGTGAATAGATGAGCGCAGCCTTGCAGCACCACGAGGTCGGCCGACGTCCACATAACGACGCCACGCTGCCACGCTGAATTCGGTCATATTGCGCCCGCTTTGGTGGATCACGTCAGCAGAGTTTCTATGAGGGTTTCATGGGCCGTGTATTGTAGATTTCTTCTCGCACGCCTGGGTCAGTCGATAGGAATTACTTTCGATTTATCGCACTTTACTCCACGCAAACGCAATTTATTATCACTGCCTGTTAGGAGAGTCATGTAATGTGATGATTGAAAGTCGTGAGTTAAAATAAATCTGTGCTAATCGACTGCATCTGTTGTCAATCAAGTAGTTGAAATCGCCAGTCACTTTCTTAATTAATTTTATGTTCAACATTTGCATCTGGTGTTCAATAGCTGAATATAACATCAATGTGCACCAATTTTAAATTAAAACGGACCAATTCTGAATCAATTAATGTCAACACTGCCACTGCAGTTCAATCAGGAGTCACAGGGCCTTATTACTTTCTCTGCGTTATCCAACATTCCGGCAGTTTTGCACTCTCTGGTGATCTGTTGGTCAATTACCTGGGGTGAACACACATCAAAACCAGATAAGTGACGGGTGGTGTGTCACAATACGAAATCCTTTTTCATTCACTTGTATAAAAGACTCGCCACTCATCAACCACTCATTATTACATCACCCACCACACGTCTCATTTAGCCTGCAGAAGTCGACACCTAATATTACATCGATCTCTAGACGTCTTGAATCATGTACCATGTCAGCATGCCCGTTGAACAGGTAGCCTCAGACTAACAGTATGCTTGAGGAACTTAATGTACAAGCGAACTGAAGTTTTCGCCAAAGTTGTCGGTTACATCTGGAGATGAGTCTGGTGAGCGATAAAAGGATCCAATTACCATTGTACCGACTTACCCCTAGTAGTGAATCTTGCCGGCCGGAGTGGGCGTGCGGTTCTAGGCGCTGCAGTCTGGAACCGAGCGACCGCTACGGTCGCAGGTTCGAATCCTGCCTCTGGCATGGATGTGTGTGATGTCCTTAGGTTAGTTAGGTTTAATTAGTTCTAAGTTCTAGGCGACTGATGACCTCAGAAGTTAAGTCGCATAGTGCTCAGAGCCATTTGAACCATTAGTCATACTGAATTTTGCCCAAACAATCTCACATGAAGCTTCAGTTTCTAGCTCGATCGATTTGAGTTTCTTATCTGCTGCAACAACTACACCATCTCCATTTCCCAATTAGCCTATCGTTTCCATATACATTTAAATTTTCCCCAGAAATCTCACTGCTATCAATTTCAGGCTTCAATTAGCTTTCTGTACCCAGTATTATGTGAGCCTCACTGCATTTCAGGAGCACTTCGAACTCCGGTACTTTGTTGACAATGATTCGGCAGTTATCCACTAGGAGTTTAATAATCTCACCTGTGGGAGGCAATCTTTCGACCTTACACTGATACTTCTGGGTTTCTTACAGCTAGCGTTATCTGGATTTGATGGGGAGTCGCCTAACCTAAAAAAACAAAAAACAAAAAAAAGTTCAGTCGTTCCACTCGACTCAGAACCAATCTGCCAGTCTCTGGAATGATCCAACTACAGCTTCAGAGCTCAAATGACAGGCATCATTTGTTCCAACGTGCACCACTATCGGCAGTTTCACCTTGTTCATTGAATGGTTGCTGTAATAGCCTCTTCAAGATGTTTGATGAGGCTCCCAGGTGTACACACAAAGTGCACCTGGTGTCCTTTCCTGTCCTTTTCCTACCATTTGCCTAAGAGGTACATCAATCACCGTACATCAATCACCGACGATTAACAGACTCCTAACCTATCGCGTTGTCTCCTCTTGACACCGGAAAAACAGGTTTCTCCAAAACAGGTTAAGTTAGTCTCACTGGTTCAGTTTCAGATTCAGTGAAAGACAGCTCCTAGACCTTACTGGTTAGAGGAATCGGTATGACACCCTGACTCTACCATGGTCCCCGTCCACCCTGTAAAAGAAACCTAGATCAACGATTTAAATGCCGCTAGCAATCAAGTGGATGAGTAACGACAGATCCCGTACCTTCTGGAAAGGAGCAGGATCCAAAGGAAAGGATAGTACTTGAGGTACTTTTGGGCGATTTCCAGCTGCTTCTGAACGTCACCAAAGTCATTCTTTGTTCGAGAACAGCATTCACAGTGGGGCTGCTATTTGGCTGGCGCAGTGTGTTACAGAACATTGAACAAACTGAGCCTGCTGATTATCTTTTAATCTGTTGAGGCAAAAAAGTACTAATTTCCTATGAGAATTGAAGCAAATACAGAAAACGAGATTTCTGTTAAGCCAACAGAAAAACCTGTGGCAAAAATTACTAGTTTCCTGAAACTTTTTGAGGTTGATTCCAGTTCTTATCAATGTCGAAAATAGAGTTATTTTACGATAAATGTAGACATTACATAATGCTTCTTAAGGGAAAACTAGATGTAACACAATATGTTGGTTACAATATCTGCTATAGTAATAATCACTAACGGGGATTTACTATAAATTAAATTACACACAGGACAATGGCAACTATCGAAAATTCTCAAAAATGCTCGTTTATTTACATTAATATACAATGAAATTAGGGGTGATATATTCTCTAGCAGTAACTGTGAATGACAAACGCTGATTTGCTACGAAATAAGTTATCCAAAGCACTTGTACCGATCACTTACGAAAGTGTAGTCCTGCAAGTGCACGAAAATTCTCAAAAACAACCTATTTCTCACTTCATCAGGCAATGAAATTGAATAAGGATTATTTTGAACGAGGATAGGCCTAATGTTCTCAAAAAATTTAAAAGATCACAAAATAAGTTTATGCCTAGAATAGATAATAACAGTACGAGTTTATCGCGGCACTTGCGAAAGTTTGATATTTCGTAATACACTCCTGGAAATTGAAATAAGAGCACCGTGAATTCATTGTCCCAGGAAGGGGAAACTTTATTGACACATTCCTGGGGTCAGATACATCACATGATCACACTGACAGAACCACAGGCACATAGACACAGGCAACAGAGCATGCACAATGTCGGCACTAGTACAGTGTATATCCACCTTTCGCAGCAATGCAGGCTGCTATTCTCCCATGGAGACGATCGTAGAGATGCTGGATGTAGTCCTGTGGAACGGCTTGCCATGCCATTTCCACCTGGCGCCTCAGTTGGACCAGCGTTCGTGCTGGACGTGCAGACCGCGTGAGACGACGCTTCATCCAGTCCCAAACATGCTCAATGGGGGACAGATCCGGAGATCTTGCTGGCCAGGGTAGTTGACTTACACCTTCTAGAGCACGTTGGGTGGCACGGGATACATGCGGACGTGCATTGCCCTGTTGGAACAGCAAATTCCCTTGCCGGTCTAGGAATGGTAGAACGATGGGTTCGATGACGGTTTGGATGTACCGTGCACTATTCAGTGTCCCCTCGACGATCACCAGTGGTGTACGGCCAGTGTAGGAGATCGCTCTCCACACCATGATGCCGGGTGTTGGCCTTGTGTGCCTCGGTCGTACGCAGTCCTGATTGTGGCGCTCACCTGCACGGCGCCAAACACGCATACGACCATCATTGGCACCAAGGCAGAAGCGACTCTCATCGCTGAAGACGACACGTCTCCATTCGTCCCTCCATTCACGCCTGTCGCGACACCACTGGAGGCGGGCTGCACGACGTTGGGGCGTGAACGGAAGACGGCCTAACGGTGTGCGGGACCGTAGCCCAGCTTCATGGAGACGGTTGCGAATGGTCCACGCCGATACCCCAGGAGCAACAGTGTCCCTAATTTGCTGGGAAGTGGCGGTGCGGTCCCCTACGGCACTGCGTAGGATCCTACGGTCTTGGCGTGCATCCGTGCGTCGCTGCGGTCCGGTCCCAGGTCGACGGGCACGTGCACCTTCCGCCGACCACTGACGACAACATCGATGTACTGTGGAGACCTCACGCCCCACGTGTTGAGCAATTCGGCGGTACGTCCACCCGGCCTCCCGCATGCCCACTATACGCCCTCGCTCAAAGTCCGTCAACTGCACATACGGTTCACGTCCACGCTGTCGCGGCATGCTACCAGTGTTAAAGACTGCGATGGAGCTCCGTATGCCACGGCAAACTGACTGACACTGACGGCGGCGGTGCACAAATGCTGCGCAGCTAGCGCCATTCGACGGCCAACACCGCGGTTCCTGGTGTGTCCGCTGTGCCGTGCGTGTGATCATTGCTTGTACAGGCCTCTCGCAGTGTCCGGAGCAAGTATGGTGGGTCTGACACACCGGTGTCAATGTGTTCTTTTTTCCATTTCCAGGAGTGTATATCACCATACAAGCAGTCATTAATACGATGAATGAAAGACTATGCAGAAGCGGCACGAACAGCAAAATACGCGGATCTACGAGTAGTATTTCAATTCGGCACACCAATCTTGCACACGCGGCCTCACATGAAAGGGAATTTCGAAGTCAGTTTTTAGACATACATAAAGGTGGAAATTGCACGGACTTTTTATTTAGTTGTTTCTGTACCAACTTCTACACTGGCGTGCCCAAGCAGAACACAGAAGCGTGAGTTTATCTCAGTCAAAATCGAGAAAATTTGCAGCATCAACAAAGCATGTCTTGTGCCTGTTGCAGCTAATTGTGCAACATATTCCTCTTTGCAAGTTCATCATTATATTTAAAAGCAAAGAATTTTATACAATTTCGACGTCAGATGCACAAAAGTTAAGTAAAGCACATGATAAAGGATATGCTCGTCAGACTTCTTCGTTTAAAGTTATTTCCTTGATTTTGGTTCATTACTTCTACATCAATGTTTGTTTTAAGATAAAGTCTTTGAACACAAATTAACCACACTGAAAATAAGAGAAATACGTATCTATTTACAGCAAGAAGCATCTTCGCAACCAGCTATTATGAGGAATGTATACGACTATGTTAAAGAAAATTCCTCCCACGCTTCAGTTGTTACTACGAGAGAAATAATCAATTTTGAAACCCCCAGGTTCCGATATATATTTTCGGTGCCTGTTAAAATATTACCTGGGGCAATCAATTACTAAGCGAAAAAGGGAAGACCGAAACATAAAGGAAACGAACTTTAAGACAATACTATGAAAAGGAATGGAGAAGTAGATGAAGATGCGATTTCAGGTATGACAGTGCGAAAAGAATTCCGCAGAGAATTGAAAGATCTAAGAATAACATGTAGAACAAAGTGGGAATTATATCAAAATGTTAGAAGTAGTCATATTCGAGCTACAGTAGGCCGTTACAAACAGTAGTGTAAGGTGCTTAAAATGTTATTAGGAAGGCAAAGAGTATGTTGTACGCAAATAGACTAGCTAATTCACAGGATAAAATTAAAAACATGTGGTCAGTCGTGAAGGAAGTGTCTGGTCAGCTGCACAAGATCGAGGATATAAAGTCAGTACGTAGTAATAATGTTTCCGTTACTAATAAGTCAGATATATGTACAGTATTTAAAATCACTTTCTGTGCGCAGCTGGTGAATTAAATAAAAACTTAGTTTCCACAGGGAATCATATAATTCTCTTGGAAAATGCCTTTCCGAGACTGATATCTGTAACGCTCCTATGTGATACTGACAAGGGAAGGCTGAGTCAATAATTATATCACTAAAAACTAAGGACTCTCATGGATAAGATGGAGTATCTAACAGAATACTAAAGTACTGTGCTGCACAAATTAGCCCTTTACTTAGCCGTATTTACAGTTTATCCTTTGGGAATGATCAGTTTCCCGAACAATTAAAGTATTCAGTTATAAATGCGCTTTACAAAAAGGGAGAATGCGATAACGAACACAATTTTAGACCTGAAAGAAATGTTCACTCTGCAGCGGAGTGTGCGCTGACATGAAACTTCCTGGCAGATTAAAATGATGAAACTTTCCTTCTGGAAACATCCCCCAGGCTGTGGTAAAGCCATGTCTCTGCAATATCCTTTCTTCCAGGAGTGCTAGTACTGCAAGGTTCGCAGGAGAACTTCTGTGAAATTTGGAGGGTAGGAAACGAGGTAATGGCGGAATTAGAGCTGTTAGGACGGGTCGTGAGTCGTGCTTGGGTAGCTCAGTTGCACTGTCGGCCTTAGGCTGTGGAGCGGTGCGGTACGTCCCGGCCCCTCCAAGTCGCGTTTCTGGGTGTGTTGTTGTTTATCGCGCTACCACGCTAGTGTTTAGTGTTACGGTTACGTTCCTGACATCCGATAGCTCTTTCTTATCGGAAAGACACGATCAAGCTGCAGTTCGACACTACTTACTCTAGACTCAAGGCCCACGAAGTAGAGAGATTTTTACGCGACGTGATGTATGTTGACCCGAACGAGCTGCTAGGTATCCACTTATCTATTGTCTCCAGCGTTGTATATCTTAGGTTCACTGACGATGAGGCATGCCGGCCGGTGTGGCGTGCGGTTCTAAGCGCTTCAGTTTGGGACCGCGTGAATGCTACGGTCGCAAGTTCGAATCCTGCCTCGGGCATGGATGTGTGTGATGTCCTTAGGTTAGTTACGTTTAAGTAGTTCTAAGTTCTAGGGGACTGATGACCTCAGAAGTTAAGTCCCGTAGTGCTCAGAGCCATTTGAACCATTTTTGATGAGGCATGTGACAGACTTCTCAGACGCTCGACGGAAGGTTATCGATTTCGCCACTCTGACGGAAACGTGGGTGTGGTGACGCTTGAACGTGCTGGATTGGGAATACAAAATATGCGTGTGTTTGAGCTACAATTTGAAGTTCCAGCGGATTTGGTCAACCTCGCTCTTCGACCCTATGGCACAGTCCTCGGCCATACGACTGAGAAATGGAAGACATTCGAAACTTACCCTGTCCTTAACGGGGTGCGACAGGTCCGTATTGAATTGCACCGCCATATACCTTCGTATCTCACGATTGCTGGTTGCAGGGCGATAATTATTTACCACGGTCAGCCGAGGACCTGATCCGGATGTGGACAGGTAGGATACACGCGTGCCGAATGCCTGCAACGCCGTCTCGTCCAGACACCCGCAGCCGATCAGATTCAACCGTCGATAGCGACCTCTATGCCGATTAGGTACGTTGCAGTGGCGAGACGGGAGACGCCAGCTGTCTATGACGACCCTTCTGTATTGGTGCAAGCCTTGGAGGCCCTTACAATAGTTCCTCAGAAGCCCCCAGCGCCTTTCAGCGCCGATGCTTCTGTTGCCTTCTCGCCGGGCCCAGGCTCACCGCTACAACGACAAGCCAACGGTGCGGTGGAAGTCGAAGAACAGGATGCAGCGTCCTCACCATGCCCTACGCCGGAAACAGAGGTGAGAGTGGTTCAAATGGCTCTGCGCACTATGGAACTTAACTTCTAAGGTCATCAGTCCCCTAGAACGTAGAACTACTTCAACCTAACTAACCTAAGGACACCACACAGAGGTGAGACAGCGTAAACAGAAATCGCCTGAGCACCATAAGAAACGGCGCATAACAACCGACGCAATAGAACAGCCCGAGACGGCAACGATGGATGATGAGATGCGTCAGCCAATAAACCATACTGACACGGGCGATACTAACGTACCACACGGCTCGACATCTTCTGCCGCTACCGGCGGGTCTGCGCACTGTGGGGATGCGAGAGATTACGGAAGCCCCGACCTCTCGCGACTCATTGGTATCGCTGTCCCTGGGAGACTGGGAGATGGAGATGCAGGATGCGTTTCAGGACCTTGACGATACACCGATGCCGTTGGCAGCGTCTATGTTGCCGGCGACAGAGGCCTAGGCCTGCATGACCCACACCCGTCGCTTCCTATCTCTACGCCATAACGACGCTCCACACCATGACTACTGTCCACCTGCAATACCAAGGACATAGCCCGAGACTTGATGGAACAGGCATACCGCCTCGCCACGATCAATGTCAACTGTGCTACTTCTGTTGTCAAAACTTATCTGCTGCAAGATATGTTACAAGCTGCGGATGTAGATGTTGTTTTCCTTCAAGAAGTCCGCTCAGGACTCTGTATCAATACTTACAAATATGACCCCTACACTATGCCTTCAGATGTGGGTGGGGGAGGTACGGCAATTCTACTGAGGGAAGGGATTATGGCAACTGATGTCTCCTATATCGTCGGCCCAGGGAGTCGCACTCACGATTGGTACAGTTAGTTTGGTGAATCTGTACGCTCCTTCCGGCACCGACAGAAGGAGAGAACGCAGCACCTTTTTTGCCGAAGACACAGCTCTGCTCTTCCAGGGCAATGCCGACCACTTGGTAGTACGCGGAGATTTCAGTTTTGTGCTCAGACCATCCGACCAGGTGCCGCACTATACCACCTGCACAGCGCATCAGTCACTTGTAAAGGACTTGGCTTTGTGGGACATTTGGGTCATATAACACGGCGACCGAAAGGCATACACCTACTTAACAAGTCATTCCGCGAGAAGTCTGGATGAGAGTCTACGTCACACGCTGCCCGCGGTCGGCAGTTGTCGACGCTGAGATGTGGCCGGCAGCGTTCACGGATCACCTAGAATATGTGTGTACTCTCACCCTCCCCCTCCAACGCGTCCTACGAAGTAGAGGTCCGTTGCGCCTCAGTGTGGCCCTTCTTGATGAGGTAAATTGCAGACGCGAAGTTGAGTCCACATAGAGCAAATGGCCCCGGCGATTAGCTGCCTACGGTTCCGTACTTCAATGATGGCTACGGTGTGTCAAACCCGCCTTGTGCCGAACATTAGCCAGCTATGGACGAGATAGGGCGCGCCGGTATACTGCGACCACTAATTTCTACTACACTGCGCTCCGTGAACTGGCTGTGAAACCGCTGTCGCCGGAGCGACAATCGGCAGAACACCACGCCAAGGCACAGTTGCTACATATCACCGCCGTACGTCTCGCGGACGTGCGGGTGCGAGCGAGGACAACTGATGATGTTAGTGGAGAACGACCTTCCCTCCACCATATCATTCAAGACAGAAGAAGACGCAAGAGGCAGCTCATTACGGAGGTCGAGACGGAGGATGGACGATGAGTTGACACGCAAATGAACATCGTCCGAGCTTTCACACAGTCATATACACTTCTATACGAGCGAGAGTACAACATGGATTTAGGAGTCATGGAAGTCCTATCTGACCTACCTGTCTCTCGGAAGCCACAAGATGATGCTACGCTCTTGTCGGAGGTGACTTTGGAAGAACTACGAGAGAGGACCTGGCGGACTCCGTCTTGAATTTTACAAAAGGTTTTTTGATCTCATGGGCCGCATGAGGGTCAGGATGTACAGAGAACTCCTGAACCCCGATTTTCAGGAACCATCTGAATTCACTGAGGGTCTCTTGATTCCGGTGACCAAACCCGGAGGAGACTGTCGCACGCTTGATTTTCGCCCATTGACAATGTTAAACACCGACTACAAGCTCTTGACACGTATCCTCCGTGAGAGGCTCAAGTCTCAAGTCTACGGTAATGCACACTGACCAAACCTGCCTCGAAGGCAACACTAATGTGTTTACGACTTTAAGCACCTATAGAGACGTGGTGGCACTCATGAAGACATGCCGCCCTCACGGCGAATCTTGTTGCGCTGGATTTTCACCATGCTTTCGATCACGTTGAACATTGTTTCTTGGGTGAAATTATGGAACACATCGGTATCCCGCGCATGACGACATCTGATGTGCTTCGTTTGGTCCATGGGGCGGTCACGGCTATCGATCCGCCCCCGTCCGTGTCAACTGGTCCGTCAGACAGGGTTCTCCTCTTTCTGCCATGTTATTCGCCTTTGCCTTCCAATCTGCTCTTCATGGACTGCGGAGACGCTTGGAAGGCCTTAGCCTCCTCTCCGTGACCTTTTGATGTGGTGCGTTCGCCGATGATTTCATGTTCTTAGCACGGACTGGTCACGAAATACAAACGGCGCTTTCGTGGCTCCAACAGTATGGGGCGGTGGCAGGCAGTGTGATAAACTTCCGGAAATCACGCTACATGAAAGTGGGACGAGGATTGCCTGTAGAACTGGATGTACCCCTGACAAAGGTCCCCATGCTCAAATGTTTACGGATATCGCTCCATCGACAAATACAACGCACGGCGGCCTTTACGTATCGTAAGGTCTTACGACGACTCCGCATAGATGCTCGCCTCAATACATTCAGATCGTTGGACATTTTGCAACGCGCTCAATACGTCAATGTGTACATTGCTTCTCACCTTAACTATTACGCCCACGTATTACCCATGGTTTCTAGGATACAGGCAGTGTTGGACACGTGGTTAACGCTGGTGCAGTTTTTGAGATCCGTTTTGTTGCTCTTACTTTACCCTTCCACAAAGGAGGTGTTGGACTCACTCACGTCAAGCACAGAGCGTTGGCGCTGTAGCTTCGCTCAATGTGGAAACTATGGCTTTCACCAACAGACAGTCTTCCTGGCCTCCTGATAGCTGGGGTGGCCCCACACACGCTGTGCCCACGGGTACCTGCTGGACATTTATCGCCCTCGCTATCACATATTAGGACGTTTCCCGTGTAGCACAGCTATATGTTGGGGGTTATACCGGAGATACGGAATCCGACAGCAAAGACTTATTATAGTGTTTTACAACCCTGAAATCCGGCTAACGACATTGTACGACGTCACCCCACGGTCGCCTGGACGCGGGTTTGGCGAGCCATCAACGCTCCCTTCCTGTCAACTTTAGTGTGGTCGACGTGGTAGGTGGTCACTAACTACATGCCATTCACCTATTTGACGATCTCATGTGCCCCCGTTGTGCGACGGTAGACACGGACGAACACAGACTGAACTGTGGCTCCGCACGCGAGTGCTGGAAACTGATCCGCCGCCCCTATGTTTCTATTGTGCCCCTGGACCTTTTTCATCCCGACGCTGTCTGTTTCCCGGTGACCCGGATGAATGCGGTCTATTGGGTACGAAGAATAACGATACAATACATGTACCGCGTCGGCGAAAAGGAAGTCCACGATTAGTGGCAATACATGATCGACGAGTTCCAGGTCTTAAAGAACAGACAAGAATACCGGAACCTTTTTGCCAACTATTTGGGATCGTCATTCATGGACCCAGAGCCCAGCTGGGGTGTGCCGGGTGTGAGAAGAAATTGACTTGCAGACGTGATGTTTCCACGATTCCCCTACGGTAACAGAAACAGTATCTGACTGTGTGCAGCGGCCCCGGGCGTTCCAATGATTGATGACTGGTGACGTCGATTGCAGTGACGACCGCCTGCTACTGGCGACCGCTTCTATTAGGTGATCCCAGTGGACCAGATGGCCCTTTTTAGTTCACATTTTCGGCATAATAAAAAAAAAGTTTGTAGAACACTTGCCAACAACAGGCAAAGGTCCCGGGTTCGAGTCCCAGTCCGGCACACAGTTTTAATCTCCCAGGAAGTTTCAATTTGAGACCTATTTCTATGCCATCAGTGTTCGCTAAGTTATTGAAAAGGATAATTCATCATTTCATTTCACATAATTTGCTGTCTAACGTACGGTTTGGGGTAGAAGAGGTGGAACAGTTGAAAATGTTATATTCTCTTTTTACTATGAGGTACTACATGGATTAAACCAAAGGTTTCGAAAGCAACGCATCTTCTTTGATTTAACTAAGCATTTGATTGCGTTGATCACAAAATTGTGTTCCAGAAGTTGGATCATTATGGAAAACGGGAAGTAGCTCACAACTGGTTCACCTGTTACTTTTGTAAGTAGGCTGTTTAGGTTTTTTTATTGGTAACGCCACGTAGCGCTCTGTATGAAAATCAGTGGCTGTGCTGTGTTCAGTCTGTGGCTGGTTTGCATTGTTGTTGGCTATTGTACTGTTGGGCAGCTGGATGTTAACACCGCGTAGCGTTGCGCAGTTGGAGTTGAGCCGCCAGCAGTGGTGGATGTGGGGAGAGAAATGGCGGCGTTTTGAGAGCTGATGATCTGGACGTGTGTCCATCAGAGACAGTACATTTGTAAGAATGGATGTCATGAACTGCTATATATATTATGACTATTAAGGTAAATACATTGTTTGTTCTCTATTAAAATCTTTCATTTGTTAACTATGCCTATCAGTAGTTAGCGCCTTCCGTAGTTTGAATCTTTTATTTAGCTGGCAGTAGTGGCGCTCGCTGTATTGCAGTAGTTCGAGTAACGAAGATTTTTGTGAGGTAAGTGATTTGTGAAACGTATAGGTTAATTTAGTCAGGGCCATTCTCTTGTAGGGATTACTGAAAGTCAGATTCCGTTCCGCTAAAAATATATTGTGTGTCAGTTTAAGCACAGTCACATATAATTTTTCTAAGGGTACGTTTCACTTTAAGAACAGACAGCAAACGGTCATTCTCCACAGGTGTCCCAGGGATCATTGCTGGGGATATTCCTGTTCCTTATTTTTATATATGATATGCCTTTTAGTATTACAGGTGATTCTAAAATATTTCTATTTGCTGCTGACAATACCTTGGTAGTAAGGGATATTGTGTGCAACGTAGGCACTGTTTCAAATACTGCAGTTCAAGACTTAAGTTCATGGTTTGTAGAAAATAAACTAACGCTAAATCTCAGGAAGACCTAGTTTTTACAGTTTCTAGCACACAGTTCAACAAAACCTGACGTTCTAGTTACACAGAATGGGCATATGAATAGTGAGGCTGAACAGTTCATATTTCTAGGTGTTCAGATCTGTCGTGGAAAGCCCATGTTCAAGGTCGTGTTCAGACAGTTAATCCTGCCGTTTTTAATATTAGAACGGTATCTGAAGTAAGTGATAGTCCGACGCTAAAGGTAGTTTCCTTTGCTTACTTTCATTCGGTTATGATGTATGGTATTATATTTGGGGGTAATTTTATATTACATTTTGGAATATATGTTGGGGATTTCGCGCGTTGGCAATAGCAAGCATAACGGCTCACTTTTCAGACAACTGACGCTTGCAGTTGATTATGAGTCAAGACTCTCTACAGAAATTTCACCGAAAACAATTTCAATTGATTTTCTCATCCTTTTCTTCTTAAATCACTCATCTGACATACAATTATCAGACAGATAAGGGCAAAGTTGTATCAATATACACTGGAAAACATTCTTGTGGCAATCTTCTATAGACATGTATATATATTTTAAAAAAACAAAAAAAAGTGATAATTGTGATTCGAACAGGGGCGCAAAATTATGAAGCCGTAACACCCTTACGTCTCAGAGTGTCATGAGTAAAAGGAACGTAAAGTACCTGGACAATACCTCGAAAACTTTGACTGTCGTTTTTTTCAGAAATGGTCTAGTATCTACGGGAAAGCCGAGACACGTGTTCGCTTATTTTGCCCCCCTTTCCAACGAGCGAAGTCTGTGGGAAATCAGATTACGGCACTTGCCGTGTTCTCCTCGACAGGAGAAACCAGACTTTGCTTCTCATCCGGCCACTCTGATTTACGTTGCCTTCATCATTTACGAAGCATTCTGGGATGGTTTCTTAAACAATACTGCGACCTGTTCTCTTTTCCATTCTTGTCCAATCTGAGGTTGTGGTCAAAAGATCATACTGCCGACGTGACTTTAAATTAAAATATTCCTATACAGTGGCATTTGCAGTAGGCTAACCTGTGCCCAGTATGTGCTATGTAATAAAATAATCCACTTTACATGTGGTATTGAGGGTAGTCTCAACACTGAGAGATTAGACCTTTATTACACTTGTGCCACCGGTGGCGCTGCTTGTCATTGGGAATTGATTGCTGATGAGCCTATTAGACTAGGGCAACCGGTGGCGCCGCCACAAACTGGTACTGACTGGCTGCCAAGCCCCGCCACCATTTCGGCAGCCACTGGTGGCGGAGAGTCGTGGCGGGGCATCGTATCACACAGAGCCTATTACACTGGGCCGCAGGCGAGAACTGCCGAACTACCGTAGCCTGAACAACGAACGAGTGACTGCTACTCCACAGGTGGCGTAATTGGTTGCGCCGCCTCTCCGCCTGGTGTCAGAAACGCAGCGTCATCAGTGGCTGGCTGACTGCGGCGCCTGTCAGCCTAGTATAGTAAAGGCCTCGGGTATACAACAGCGCCTGCCATTTGACCTCTTCGGAGTACACAAGAGTGTGTAATGAAAAACGGTAATTATGAATATGAGTACCACACATTAATGAATAACACCACTGTAACACCCGAGCCGGCCGGTGTGGCCGAGCGGTTCTAGGCGCTACAGTCTGGAACCGCATGACCACTACGGTCGCAGGTTCGAATCCTGCGTCGGGCATGGATGTGCATGATATCCTTAGGTTAGTTAGGTTTAAGTAGTTCTAAGTTCTAGGGGACTGATGACCTCAGAAGTTAAGTCGCATAGCGCTCAGAGCCATTTGAACCATTTTTTTTTTTTTTTTACCCTCCACGCTGCCCTTCAATGCTAAATTTGTGATCCCTTGATGCCTCAAAACATGTCCTACCAGCCGGTCCCTTCTTTTTGTCAAATTGTGCCACAAACTCCTCTTCTCCCCAATTCTGTTCAATACCTCCTCATTAGTTATGTGATCTACCCATCTAATCTTCAGCATTCTTCTGTAGCACCACATTTTGAAAGCTTCTATTCTCTTCTTGTCCAAACTATTTATCGTCCATGTTTCACTTCCATACATGGCTATACTCCATACAAATACTTTCAGAAACGACTTCGTGACACTTAAATCTATACTCGATCTTAACAAATTTCTCTTCTTCAGAAACGCTTTCGTTGGCATTGCCAGTCTACATTTTATATCCTCTCTACTTCGACCATCATCAGTTATTTTACTCCCTAAAGAGCAAAACTCCTTTACTACTTTAAGTGTCTCATTTCCTAATCTAATTCCCTCAGCATCGCCCGATTTAATTTGACTACATTCCATTATCCTCGTTTTGCTTTTGTTGATGTTCATCTTATATCCTCCTTTCAAGACACTGTCCATTCCGTTCAACTGCTCTTCCAAGTCCTTTGCTGGCTCTGACAGAATTACAATGTCATCGGCGAACCTCAAATTTTTTATTTCTTCTCCATGAATTTTAATACCTACTCCGAATTTTTCTTTTGTTTCCTTTACTGCTTGCTCAATATACAGATTGAATAACATCGGGGAGAGGCTGCAACCCTGTCTCACTCCCTTCCCAACCACTGCTTCCCTTTCATGCCCCTCGACTCTTATAACTGCCATCTGGTTTCTGTACAAATTGTAAATAGCCTTTCGCTGGGTGCTGGTTCTATGGCAGAAAGATGGGTCACACTTTAATAATCTTTCTGCCATAGAACCAGCACCCAGCATTATGCTACTACCAGTAATGATGTAACTTCCCGGATCCTGCCGAAATCATCTGAAGATGAACCTGAAAGGGTTCGAAAACCGGTTAATGTAATAAAGCATTATTATTGAAAAAAGTGACTGGTTGCAGTTGTGTATAACTTATTTACATTAATATACAGTCACGGTTCTAAAATATCCGTAATGGATAAGCATAACCTCTATATACTGCTTCCACCTTTCCGCCTTCCCTTCTCTGCTTAGAACTGGGTTTCCATCTGAGCTCTTGATATTCATACAAGTGATTCCCTTCTCTCCAAAGGTATCTTTAATTTTCCTGTAGGCAGTATCTATCTTACCCCTAGTGAGATAAACCTCTACATTCTTACATTTGTCCTCTAGCCATCCCTGCTTAGCCATTTTGCACTTCCTGTCGATCTCATTTTTGAGACGTTTGTATTCCTTTTTGCCTGCTTCATTTACTGCATATTTATATTTTCTCCTTTCATCAATTAAATTCAATATTTCTTCTGTTACCCAAGGATTTCTATTAGCCCTCGTCTTTTTACCTACTTGATCGTCTGCTGCCTTCACTATTTCATCCCTCAGACCTACCCATTCTTCTGCTACTGTATTTCTCTCCCCCATTCCCGTCAGTTGTTCCCTAATGCTCTACCTGAAACTCTCTACAACCTCTGGTTTAGTCAGTTTATCCAGGTCCCATCTCCTTAAATTAGCACCTTTTTGTAGTTTCTTCAGTTTTAATCTTCAGTTGATAACCAATAGATTGTGGTCACAGACCACATCTGTCCCTGGAAATGCCTTACAATTTAAAACCTGGTTCCTAAATCTCTGTCTTACCATTATATAATCTATCTGATACCTTTTAGTATCTCCAGGATTCTTCCATGTATACAACCTTCTTTTATGATTCTTGAACCAAGTGTTAGCTATGATTAAGTTATGTTCTGTGCAAAATTCTACCAGACGGCTTCCTCTTTCATTTCTTCCCCCCATTCCATATTCACCTACTACGTTTCCTTCTCTCCCTTTTCCTACTGACGAATTCCAGTAACCAATGACTATTAAATTTTCGTCTCCCTTCACTATCTGAATAATTTCTTTTATCTCATCATACATTTCATCAATTTCTTCATCATCTGCAGAGCTAGTTGGCATATAAGCTTGTACTACTGTAGTAGGCGTGGGCTTTGTGACTATCTTGGCCACAATAATGCGTTCACTATGCTGTTTGTAGTAGCTTACCAGCACTCCTATTTTTTATTCATTATTAAACCTACTCCTGCATTACCCCTATTTGATTTTGTATTTATAACCCTGTATTCACCTGACCAAATGTCTTGTTCCTCCTGCCACCGAACTTCACTAATTCCCACTATATCCAACTCTAACTTATCCATTTCCCTTTTTAGATTTTCTAACCTACCTGCCCGATTAAGGGATCTGACATTCCACGCTCCGATCCGTAGAACGCCAGTTTTCTTTCTCCTGATAACGACGTCCTCTTGAGTAGTCCCCGCCCGGAGATCCGAATGGGGGACTATTTTACCTCCGGAATATTTTACCCAAGAGGACGCCATCATCATTTAATCATACAGTACAGCTGCATGCCCTCAGGAAAAATTACGGCTGTAGTTTCCCCTTGCTTTCAGCCGTTCGCAGTACCAGCACAGTAAGGCCGTTTTGGTTAATGTTACAAGGCCAGATCAGTCAATCATCCAGACTGTTGCCCCTGCAACTACTGAAAAGGCTGCTGCCCGTCTTCAAGAACCACACGTTTGACTAGCCTCTCAACAGATACCCCTCCGTTGTGGTTGCACCTACGGTACGGCCATCTGTGTCGCTGAGGCACGCAAGCCTCCCCACCAACGGCAAGGTCCATGGTTGAGTAGGAACCCATGTCCAGGAACGTACCGTTTCCATTCTCACAAGGGAACCTCCCCATCGCACCCCCCTCAGATTTAGTTATAAGTTGGCGCAGTGGATAGGCTTTGAAAAACTGAACACAGATCAATAGAGAAAACAGGAAAAAGTTGTGTGGAACTATGAAAAAAAACAAGCAAAATATACAAACTGAGTAGTGCATGTGCAATATAGGCAGCAAAAAAGGTCAATTCCATTTCAGGAGCGCCGTGGTCCTGTGGTTAGCGTGAGCACCTGCGGAACAAGAGGTCCTTGGTTCAAGTCTTCCCTCAAGTTAAAATTTTAATTTCTTTATTTTCGCAAAGTTATGACCTGTCCGTTCGTTCATTGACGTCTCTGTTCACTGTAATAAGTTTAGTGTCTGTGTTTTGCGACCGCACCGCAAAACCGCGCGAATAGTAGACGAAAGGACGTGCCTCTCCAAGGGGAACCGAAAACATGTGATCGCCAGGTCATAGGTCAACCGATTCCTCCACAGGAAAACACGTCTGATATATTCTATACGACACTGGTGACGGCATGTGCTTCACATGACAGGAATATGTTGTCGAGCCACCTAACTTGTACCCTTGGCGAATGGGTAAAAAGATTCTTCTACCTCGCCCGATTTAGGTTTTCTTGTGGATGTGATAATCACTCCCAAAAAAGGGATGAAAGCATAAGAGTTTGTCACATAAACTGCAACAAATGAATGCAACAGTTTCACAGTCGCACAGTTTTCCCCGTGCTCTGTCAAAACATACGTTTTTAACGTTTTCAATTTTTTCCGTGTGTAGACCGTCGAATCCTGCATATGTCCAAGTAAATCTGAACATGTCCTGGAATTTTGGAGAGCGAAGTTGATTATGTGTGAGTGCCTGAAGTTTGATAATTGTATGAAAACAAAAAATTAAACTTTTCACTCGAGGGTAGACTTGAACCAAGGACCTCTCGTTCCGTAGGGGCTCACGCTAACCACGGGACCACGGCGCTGCTGAGCTCACATTATCCTTGATGTTGCTTATCCTATACGTGGACTACTCAGTTTATATATTTTGCTTATTTTTTTCATAGTTCCACACTACTTCTTCCTGTTTTCTCGATTGATCTGTGTTCAGTTTTTCAAGGCCTATCCACTGTGCCAACTTATAATTAAATCTGAGGGGGGTGCAATGGGGAGGTTCCCTTGTCAGACGGTTTCAGTTCAGATGTTAACTCGTCCACCTCTGCCGAGTGAAAGAGAACAGTCTCAGAGCTGCTTGTCCTGGTATGCAATAAGGTAGACAGGATGACGTGTACTCATTCAGACGACCACCTGATGTACCCCTTCAGTACTGTTCTGTACATACAGTATGCTGGGCTCTTTTTTGTTTTACAGTAATGTAAACACGTAATTTTTAAGTGTCAATAAAAGCGAATATACTTAAGTGAAATGGCTGTAACGTTATGTTTCCTTTCTAACTGTTATCTAGTGATTTTACTACGCTACGCCTAATTAAATTCCTCAAGTATAAGTGCCTGAATTAAACATCTGAATTGAAACCATAGTGGAACATAAACGTTACGTTTCCGTACATGGGTTCCTATTCGAAATATTGTGTAAGTCCCATAAGTTTGTAACTGGGATTCCTGAACACCCCGTATTCAAGTATATTCCAAAAACTTTCGTCGGAAAATATTACAAAATGGCTACATTGCAGCCGTTCTCCCGACGCATGTCGAATTTGAGGCGAACTGCGGCACGCACTATAACTGGTGCCAATTTGAAAGTAGAAAAAAGAACAAATCTATGTAGTCTGCACGAGTATGGCGAGTGAACGACGTAGGGGAATTTAGAAATATTGATTTTGGGTAAATAGCGACTGTTCAAAAAATCGTTCAATTTGCACCAAAAACGACAGCCAATTGTTAATAAATATTGTTTCAATCAAATATCGAAAATTAACTTCATGGTTCACTTAGAAATTTTTATGGATAAATTTTCAAATAAAAAGATTGAAAATTGTTGAAGTTATGCTGCGTGCCGTTTTGAAAAAACTGTGTTCCAAGAAAAACGGGTTTGAAGCTTTAAAATATGTTATAGGCACGAACAAATGAAAAAATTCTACTTTTAGATAATTCTTACCATTAATCTATCCCACTGTGCGGCTGGTCCCGGCGGAGGTTCGAGTCCTCCCTCGGGCATGGGTGTGTGTGTTTGTTCTTAGGATAATTTAGGTTAAGTTATGTGTAAGCTTAGGGACTGATCACCTTAGCAGTTAAGTCCCATAAGATTTCAAACACATTTGAACATTTAAATCTATCCCAGAACTGGCCTGTTTAAATGTTGCTCTTATGATCGAAATAATATCCACTAGTTTATCATCGAACGATTGAAATATCGGTCGTGGCAATTCCATGAACGCACAAAACTTTACAGTTCCGTGTAGCCCTATTCCAAGCAGGCGTATTGATAGGACGATTCGACGGTTGACTTCATATGCGCTCCCTTTATTGTATGACAACTTCTGGGCACTTCAGACAATTATTGTCAAGCCTTGGTGATTCACCTTTTACATTTCACCTGTTGAGAAATAACAGAGAAAAAAGCAAGCAAATTTATAATCCTACAGCTCAATCCGTAAATGACGTCAGAATCCAGGTCGCTGTCTTTCAATTTCTTAGAAGACGCACTGCCTTCTCCTGAACTGTTCTTAGCCTCATATCTATTCATTGGACGTTTTGCTTACATACTGCTTCGACGCCGCGTTGGATACAATATTCTCATACTTTTTCCTGCCCGAGTACACTTTCTTACTACTTGAAAGACAGAACTGTATACTATAAGATCACAAATAACCTATCAAAAGTCAGTACTGCATTCAAAAATCAAAATTAGAAGCGAAAGAATGTGTTTTTCGTACACGTATTGACGCTTGCTGACGCCAAGCTTATTTATTTTTGCTCTGAAGTGCTTCTAAATACAATATGTGATCAAAAGTATCCGGACACCTGGCTGAATATGACTTACAAGTTCGTAGCGCCCTCCATCGGTACCACTGGAATTCAATATGGTGTTGGCCCTACCTTAGCCTTGATGACAGCTACCACTCTCGCAGGCATACGTTCAATCAGGTGCTGCAGGTTTTCTTGGGGAATGGCAGCCCATTCTTCACGGAGTGCTGCACTGAGGTCGGTGAGGCCTGGCACGAAGGCGCCGTTCCCAAACATCCCGAAAGTGTTCTATGAAGGGGGACAAGCATGTAATGGCAGTTGTGGGGAAGGCGGATAGTCGTCTTCGGTTCATTGGTAGAATTTTGGGAAGGTGGTTCATCTGTAAAGGAGACCGCTTATAAAACACTAATACGACCTATTCTTGAGTACTGCTCGAGCGTTTGGGAGCCCTATCAGGTAAGATTGAGGGAGGACATAGAAGCAATTCAGAGGCGGGCTGCTAGATTTGTTACTGGTAGGTTTGATCATCACGCGAGTGTTACGGAAATGCTGCAGGAACTCGGGTGGGAGTCTGTGGAGGAAAGGAGGCGTTCTTTTCGTGAATCGCTACTGAGTAAATTTAGAGAACCAGCATTTGAGGCTGACTGTACTATAATTTTACTGCCGCCAACTTATATTTCGCGGAAAGGCCACAAAGATAAGATAAGAGAGATTAGGGCTCGTACAGAGACATATAGGCAGTCATTTTTCCCTCGTTCTGTTTGGGAGTGGAACAGGGAGAGAAGATGCTAGTTGTACCTCCCGCCATAGACCGTATGGTGAATTACGGAGTATGTATGTAGATGTAGATATAGGATTCAGGTCCGTGTAGTAGTGCGAGTGAGACAGACGAGAACCTACATCATAGAAAAACCCAGTCGAAGCCATTTGCGGCCAAGGGGATAATATGGCAGAACTAAGATGGGCCCTAAAGGGAAACATTTGCGAAAACTATTTAATTCCTTAATAATGCAGGGAATGAAGCCACAGTAATTTTAATCTACCATCCTTCATAAATTTTCATGGTGATCCCAACAAAACTTGAATATTAATCGTATCTATAATAGTTTAGCAGTCACTGTTAAAGTGAAATTAACAAGTTTTGTAACAAAGACCTGAACGCTAAAATCTGGACGCGTTGGTCGACCTTAACAATCGACATATCATGTAGAAGGGCATCATTAGAATGAAAAATGTTGTAAATATCAACTCTGTGACTTTATTTGTTTAAAAGATATAATCAATTTAAATTATCAGTATTAACAGTTAAGCATCAGATCGTCATTTCCTCCACACCAAACGCATTGAACAATGACAGCATGAAACCTTATTGAATCATTAGGTAATAGAATCATTTTTGTAAAGTTTAGTGCTTAATACTTACTTTTGTTCTTTCTTTATTTATGAGAAAGCACAGTGGTGCAAGGCTACTGGCCGTGACATTCAAAGTTAAGAAGGAAACTGTATAGGTTTTATGTAAAAGAATGTAACGTTTATTGTGTAATTGATATTATTGTTACTTTATTTAGAACGTGAAAGTGATCAAGCTTTGATTATTTAAATATGTTAAAATGTAAAATAATGTAGAATAAGCTGTAGCTAATCAGATGGACGACTTCGGGAAAGGGAACTGCCCTAGTCAGTTGTGCGAGGATATGTGGCGCGCGGGAAACGCGGCCGGGGACGGGCAGAGGGAGAGTGCTGGTGCAGACGCGAAAGCGGACAGTTCGGCTGGACACACCAAAGGGTACAGTTCGGATGCAGACGCGAAAGCGGACGGTCGGTCTTTAGGCAACTAGGAAGTGAAACGACTTAGAAGATTTCGCGTTGTGTGGTATCGAGGAACTCTGAACGGTGAGCAGCCGTGCGCTCGGTTTGAACTCTAACTTTTCCCGCAGATAACTTGTATTTCGCGGTGAGATTGTCAAATGGATATGCGCTCTAGCGTAACAGTAACTCTGCATACTACCACTTTCGCTATTAGTTTTATTTTTGAAAATAAACATTAATCTAACCAAATCGCAACTGAATGGCCTACATCTATTATGGGTCGTTAATTTGCTTCCAGATATTATTATGACTGTTATTATATGTTATGTTAACTTTGTATTTTGCAAAATTGCCATCAGCCAGACAATTTAACCAAAGGGTCACAGGTGTCTAATTTAGAGCGTCTAATGCGACACGAGCAGTCCAACCCGTAGACGAGTTTGAGCCAAGAGGAACCGCATGTAAGCCCGAACATCTTTAAGATGTTAGCTCGCAATATACGTGGAATGTTTTATAAAATTCCAATATTCCATTCGTAATTAATTCCCAGAATATTTTATATATCAGAGTGCTCTATGATAAACACACTGGCATGAAAAATGCGAGGACTGAAGTTACTTAAGCATGGTGCCACGAGCGCTGTTGACAAGTGATGGATGGTCGTTAGTGCATATGATAGTGCTCCACTGCGTCACCCCAATTCATACCACACGTGCTCAATGGGATTTAAGTCGGGGGAACTGGCAAGTCAGTCCATTCGGTGAATATCCTCTCGTTCCAAGAGCTTCACCAACTGCGCAGTTCGATGCGGTCGTACGTTATCATCCATCAAAATGAATGTCAGGACCGATTGCACCCCTGAAAAGACGCACATGGGAAAGGACGACAACGTTGACCGGTGAGCCTACCGTGTCACTACATCCACGCAACATTATACCTCCTCACACCATAATACCTCGACTACCAAAATAATCATGTTCGACAAGTTCCTGGATCCATTACCTATCCTAGCATGATGAGAGGTAGGAGGGAGATGAGAAGGTCGAGCAATAGACGAAGAACCAGCAAAGAATGAAATACAAGATGCATTCTAGTGGGAGATCTAACTGTTGTTGTTCAAATGGTTCAAATGGCTCTGAGCACTATGAACACTATGGGACTTAACATCAGGGGTCATCAGTCCCCTAGAACTTAGAACTACTTAAACCTAACTAACCTAAGGACATCACACACATCCATGCCCGAGGCAGAATTCGAACCTGCGACCGTAGCAGTCGCGCGGCTCCCGACTGAAGCGCCTAGAACCGCTCGGCCACCGTGGCCGGCTAATTGTTGTTGCCAGTAAGATGGTTGAAAGTAAACGTAACAAGGAGAGGGAGACCGAAGATCTGCACTAGGGCGACTGGTATTGACAAGTCCTCCTACACGGACCAAACGCACATTAGTACACTCTTTATTTAATCGTAGGGCTAAAGCCCCCTGTCGGGCAGACCGTTCGCCAGGTTCCGGTCTTTCAATTTGACGCCACCTCGGCGACCTGCAGTCGATGAGGGTGACAGGATGATGATGAGGTCAGCACAACACCCAGTCCCTGGGCGGAGAAAATTCCCCGACCCAGCCGGGAATCGAACCCGGGCCCAGAGGATTGACAATCCGTCACGCTGACCATTCAGCTTCCGGGGACGGACAATGGTACACTGTAAAGGTGGATTTGAAAAATAATGATCATTTCTAGATTTAAATTCAACCACGCTTGCTACCGATACTACTTCATAGGACTCACGTCGTACCATTAGCACACAGTGACTGTGGGAAGATCCAGGGTGACAATCACATATACTCTGGTTGCCCTGGGCACGAAAAGCAATGGGTTTAGATACTTACAGATCTTTTAAACTGAAACGAGTACTTCCTCGAATGTAGTGATACATTTTGAAAGAAGTGACTGTAGGCATTTGTAAATTTCTCATGGAATTCCTGTTAAATTTGGTATTATTATGCATTCGACGTGTGTGTGTGTGCTTTGCTTAGTTAGACAGAAGTTTGTTAACCTCAGAGGCAAGACCTGTATGTCCATAATGTTTAGTGAAGGGTTATCGTTAATGTTCAGTTTAGTGATGTCAGGCGTGGCCGGCACTTGGATGGGTGACCATCCGGACCACCATGCGCTGTCGCCATTTCTAGGGTTGCACTCAGCCTCGTGATGCCAACTGAGGAGCTACTCGACCGAACAGTAGCGGCACCGGTCCAAGAAAGCCATCATAACGACCGGGAGAGCTATGTGCTGACCACAAGCCCCTCCTATCCGCATCCTCATCTGAGGATGACACGGCGGTCGGATGGTCCCGATGGGCCACTTGTGGCCTGAAGACGAAGTGATTTTATCGTTAATGTCGCAATCTTCTGTGTTTTGACCGTCTCATTAATATGTGCAAAAGACCAATTAATTACTTCAGTGGACAGGCAATCCTATAATTTGCTATTGGCTGTATTACTGTACACAGAAGTAAATAAAAAATTGACATCGCAAACAACTTATTTATGAAACATCAAAGTTTTTTGTATTTACATTCCTGATGTATGCACATAAATGATATAAATAAAAAATAATAATTAATTACAACGTAGACACACTTAATCGACATAGTTTACTCTAACAAAACAGAGATCTCAATGCAGAGTCACCAGCATGGAGAGGAAAAATTCAGCCCTTACAAACTGTGTGCACATGGGTATTATCACTATGCAATTAATGGCTCATTTGGCATTTGTTAGAAGTTGATAGTGGAGGTAAGCAGTGGTGCTCGACGCAGGAGCAGCGACTCTGGCGATGGTCAGCCATTTGCGACTGCTGGAGTGTCAGCGTAATACGCTGTCGCCTTCTCACTCCAGTGAATACGTTTCTTCGGCTTCCAAAGCGCAATAACTAAGTTCTTCACTATTCTCGCCTCCAACTTAACTTCTTTATCACACTCATCAGAAAGAATAACCAGCAACATGCTATGGTTTTTAGATTGTTTCTCTGACATCGAGTGCACACGAAACCACCATATTTTTGCTCCGTAGAATACTAAAGACCTTCTATCCATCTTTCTTGATCACTGGATACCGGCCGACCTTTCTGACCGAGCGGTTCTAGGCGCTTCAGTTCGAAACCACATTGCTGCTACGGTCGCAGTTTCGAATCCTTCCTCGGGCATGGATGTGTGTGATGTCCTTAGTCTAAGGGACTGATGACCTCAGATGTTAAGTCTGGTAGTGCTTAGAGCCATTTGAACCACTTGAACCACTGGAAAACGAGGTGAATTCCTCACAGTCAAGTCCTCAGACTCGAGTAGGTATGGGAATGAGACGAGAACGGTTTCCTTTGGTGTCTATCAAGATGAGGATGTGAAGCTTTGAGTGGACCAAGAATTTCCGGTTGCGAGTAGTGCACAGGAAGCAAATTCGGGATTTCCCTGAGCTATGTTCTTTCTAGAGAGGCAATGCACAGCCGTCAACTCTCTCTTACTAAAATTCTTAAGACGTCCTTGTGAATTTCTAATTACAGTATCGGTACTCATGCGCTACCTAATGTGTTCCAAAACGCCGTGAGTAGAAACGAGATTTTTCCGGGCTGATAGAAATATAGTGTGACGTATGTTCGATAGTCGTTAGGGTAGGGACCTTTTGTGTACCCAGTAGAAGGATCGTCTTACTGCAACTATCCTACAGTATGGAGTGAAAGTTTAAATGTAACACACTTCCTCCAGCTTAGGCAATTGGAGAAAATCGCTTGGCTCTTTTTGCATCATATGTTGTCTATGAGGTGTATTAAGGGGTTAATAGAGGCACCATTTAGTTCATGAGCAGTTCCTGAGAAAACCCGGAAAACGTGGTTTTTAGGTACCAAAACCGGGCCGCGAATTCCAAGACGGCTATGCACAGCAAACGCCTGTAATTTTTACGATACATTCCTAAGATCCCTATCTCGAACAGTACTGAAAATTTTAACGACATCTTCATCCGTTTCTGAGGTACAGAGCTTCAAAGTTACCCTACTTGTACACGTAAAATACGCACTAACATCCTGTGTGAGGCGAAAACGTAGTTTACACAGTAACGTAACACGGAGAAATATGCTGTAAAGAGTCTCCATTATCAACAGAAGGGTCCTGGGAATGCCATATTGTACTAATGAAGCACACACAAAATTTTAGTGCACATAAAAATAAAATCCGGTATGAGATGTAAAATTATATAGTTTTGCGTTATTTAATTTCACATAAATGAACTATCAAAATTTTACTGACTCATAAAGTTCTTTTTATATGAGAGACATGCCCTGTTGTCACAGGGAAAAGAAGGGAACCAGCGGAAAAAACGCTCCTAATGGGGCACAAAAAAGGCGAATATGCTGCTGTTTATTATTAAAAGACTGTCTGAAAAGTGGGTGCCAGCTGCCTCATCCTGTCTTCCTCAGCACCTTCAAAAATTTTCCCCAAAATTTTGGCATGCGAAAATATTCACACTTTCTTATGCTGAGAGAGAAGGAGACAGACTCAGTGCGAAAGAGACGGAAAAGTAATAAATACTGGAAGACAATATATACAGAGAGCGAAGGAGACAATGGAATTGTGAGAGGAAGAGAAGGACACAGTGATAGTGGAACATAGTTAACAGTGACAGAACTGTGCTACGGAAAGAATGAAGGAGACAGTGCCAATGGGAGAGGAATGAAGGGAAGGAGAAAGAGGAAGAGACAGCAGCAGAGGGAAGGAATGAATGAGTTAGTAGCAGTAAGAGAGAGCAAGAGGGAGACAACGACAGTGAGAGGAGCAGTAGTAGTAGGAGAGAACGAGTCGGACTGTGGCTGTGAGGCAGGAGACAATGACAATTAGAGACACACAGAGGGATAATGACAACGAGTTAGGCTGAATGAGTGAGTGAGAATGGGCATGTGGGAGTGGATGGGTATCAGCGATTTACAGTGATGGACTAGTGGGTGTGAGTAAGTTATAGTTGGGGTAGGTTGTGGGAGTGAGAAAATTTTTGGAATCAGTTTTAAGGGCGCTGAGGAAGGTAGAATGAGGTAGCCGGTAACCCACTTTTAAGTCAGAGTCTTTTAAAACAGGGGCATATTAGCCTTTTTTGTGCTCAGATAATAGGATTTTTCCGCTGGTATCAGATTACTTGGGTGTTTTGCCGAAAAAATCTTATTAAAATATCGTCCCTTGGTAAATTATTGAGCGCAACTAAAACTTTCTGTATTCATTCACGAAGCTGATGTAGAAACTCTATTGCCTCAAACTCTCTAATACTAACAGTCATAGAATCTTGCTTTCATATAGATACGTTGTGGAACAGCTACCAACCGCTATATTTATGTCAGATCAGTTAATTTTCCTTTCCATTACCAGTCTCTGACGAAATGTTTATCTTCAGGTGAGACGGATTACTGATCTCCTGCTCGATTTTTCTAAGAACCCACTAATTTAAGAAAAATTAATCACCCAGTAAATAAGTAAAAACAATTGCGAAATTTGCATTCTACATTGCAAATATTAATGCCACTCTAATTTATTACCTGTCATTTCCATCGGAATAAACCGATCATGGTAGAGTAATATCTCTCAATTTCTTTTATATTAGTTCACACTGAACTTTTGTATTATTTGTGCCACTGTCAACAAAATGGTTCAAATGGCTCTGAGCACTATGGGACTTAACTTCTGTGGTCATCGGTCCCCTAGAACTTAGGACTACTTAAACCTAACTAACCTAAGGACATCACACACATCCATGCCCGAGGCAGGATTCGAACCTGCGACCGTAGCAGCCCCGCGGTTCCGGACTGTGCGCCTAGAACCACTAGACCACCGCGGCCGGCACACTGTCAACACCAATACTTGTTATTTCAATCGGTATATGCTGGTCATGGTAGATTAATATCTGCCAATTACTTTTATATTAGTCTGTGTATCGTAGTTTCATTATTTATGCTACTGTCAATACCATATCGACTCCACTGTTATCTCCGCCAATCTCTATCTAACGTCTCATGTAAATAATGTGTATCTTCGCTTTGTAGTGTCTGATGCGTCAGTTTGTTGAAAAATGTTACGACAATTTCAGATCACACTACTCATTTTTCATGAGCAAATCATTATGCGATTCTGTTACTAAAAGCAGGTGTGACAATGAAGATACACCCAGCGCTATATTTTGTACTTCGTTGAAATGTAAGATTATCGAGAAAAGAAACAAAATATTTCACTGTACGCACATGGGCCGTGCATTTAGCCTGTCGTTTTCAGACGTTTAGCTGTTTTTTATTTACATTTCAATCTTTAACATTTAGAGCCCTCTTAATTACTCTAGGACTCCATGGCATTGAAACAAATGCAAATGATAAGTAATTTGTCTCATTAGTTTACTGCAGCTAAGTGACAGTTAGTTCACTAGGAGAGGGATGGTAAAACATACGGCTGTGCCCTTTTTGGGAATCACCTCGGCATTTGCCTGCAGTGAGTTGTAAAAAATCACAGGTAATAAAATCTAGT